>NW_024100851.1:0-57500 GCF_016161935.1 Mauremys reevesii
GAAGAGATCTTCTTTCCAAGTGGGAATTGTGCAGGGAGGAACAACAGACCTAGTGCAGCTGTGTTGCCACTGTCTACTAGCACTGAAATGGTTCAGAATGCCTTGGGTCAAGTGGCACCAGTTCTAAAAGTAAGGGTGATTTAGTGCTGTGGTTCTCAAACAGGGGTATCCAATGGTCTTCCAGGGGGTACAGCAACTCATCTAGATATTTGCCTAGTTTTACAACAGGCTACATAGAAAGCACTAGCAAATTTGTAACAAATTAAAATTCATACGTTGATCTGTTTATACTGTTCTCTATATACACTGAAATGTAAGTACAATACTTATATTCAAGGGATTTATTTTTATAAATATTGCATCTGATTTTGTAAGCAAGTAGTTTTTAAGTGAGGTAAAAAATGGGGGTATGCAAGAGAAATCAGACTCCTGAAAGGGGTACAGGTGTCTCTAAAGGTTGAGAGCCACTGATTTAGTGCAGGTACCACCGGTAACATAGAACCCTGCAAAAACTTCTAGTGCAGATGAATTTGAGAGCAAGCCAGAGAGAAACAGCTGCGGAGCATGCTAGCTAAGGCTGACCCGTCTGGATTGTCTGTGCCTGACAAGCTGTCATGTGCTACAGAGGAGCCTGTGAGAGGTATGGCAAAGCAAGAGGGTTTGATTAGTTGCTAGGAGCTCCACATGCTAATCAGGAGGTGTGTTTCTGTAAATAGCGACATAAACATCTTCTAATGGCCAGTGTGCTAAAGCTGTCTCAATTGTGCTTAATGAAATGGGGACCTGGTTTTAGATTTTTGTTCTTTAATTCGCTGGGGGTGAAACCCCTTGTATGAAAACATTCACCGTGGGAAGAAAGCTTGTGCATATTAGCCTGGATGTGTAGCCGAGGACAGTTTTGTTAAGACTGTACTTTCAGGGATCATTTCTATAGTTTGTAACTAGAGAAGTGTGGTTGAAAGTGTATGATCTCGCTAACTATGGGGATGAGTTAAAGTGTTCTTTTCTGAGCATGAAGTGAGTGGATAGTGGTGCTTTAATGCATCTGCTGTCTGCTATTGATGAGTGTTCTTGTTTTCCTTTTGGGAAGCTGAGAGGAAAAGAGCACAGACTGAGTGGTTAGTCCTTATAAAACAAGTTTAAAATAAATGTTTTGGCTTTTTTGTATTATCTGAACTTGTTTAAAGCTTTTCTTCAGTTCTCTTTAAAAAATAGTAAAGGTAGTGTGAAAATGGTGTTTTAGAAGTTTCTAGTTCAGTACTTACTGAAAGATTTTAAAGATTTCTTTATGCTGCTCTCTCTTTTTTTTCTTGTAATCTATTTCAGAATTTAGGTAGGGTCCTGTGTCTGCATGTTCTTTTCCTTTTCCATTTGCTTCTCCACTTCTCTCTTCTTCCTGTCCCATTTTTGGGAAGCCCCTATTTTTACTTCTCCTGCTCTGGCAGGGTACACAGGTTGCTCTTGGCCCCAAGCACATCAGACAATCCACACAGGATCTGAGAGTTGCTGTCTCCTGGCTGTATAGTGGGTAGAGGGTTCTAAAGCTGTCTCAGGGTATGTCTACACTATGGGATTATTCTGATTTTACAGAAACCAGTTTTGGAAACAGATTATATAAAGTCAAGTGCGCGACCACACTAAGCACATTAATTCGGCCGTGTGCATCCATGTACCGAGTTAGCATCGATTTCTGGAGCATTGCACCATGGGTAGCTATCCCATAGTTCCCACAGTCTCCCCCACCCATTGGAATTCTGGGTTGAGATACCAGTGCATGATGGGGCAAAATCAGCATCGCGGGTGATTCTGAGTAAATGTCATCAGTCAATCCTCCCTCTGTGAAATCAACGGCAGACAATCATTTTGCGCCCTTTTCCCTGGATTGCCTGAGCAGACACCATAGCACGGCAATCATGGAACCCATTCAGCCTTTGTCACCGTCACTTTATGTCTACTGGATGGCGCTGACAGACGCGGTACTGTAACACTACACAGCAGCATTCCCTTGCTTTTTGCAAGTTAGCAAAGATGGCTACCAGCCATACTGTACCATGTGCTGCTTTGCAAGTTTACAATGACAGTTACCAGTTATACTGTACTGTCTGCTGCTGTCCTGGATGCTCCTGGCTGGCCTAGGTGAGGTTGGCCAGGGGTATATGGACAAAAATGGGAATGACTCCCCAGCTCATTCCCTTCTTTAAGTTTTGTCTGAAGGGAGAGTCAGTCCTGCCTAGACTATCAGGCAAGCCTCCTAAAGAACCAGAGAGACAAACGGTCGTTCCAGCTCAGAGCCCCAGACATCCTGCAGAAATGATGGGCTGCATGCCATTCTAGGGGGTGCCCCTGCAACAACCCCATCCATTGCTTCCCTCCTCCCCCACCCCTCCTGGGCTACCGTGGCAGTTATCCCCCCATTTGTGTGATGAAGTAATAAAGAATGCAGGAATTTGAAACAACACTGACTTTATTGCCTCTGCAAGTAGAGTTCAAAGTGGGGAGGGAGAGAAGCCTCAGCTGCTATGATATTCCAGGCAGGACTGAATCTCCATTAGACAAAGCTTAAAGAAGAGAATTACCTGATAATCATTCCCATTTTTGCCCAGGCACCCCCACCTGACCTCACCAAGACCTGCCAGGAGCACTCATGGGACAACGATGAGGGATATCAGCCCTACCATACCATCTAGAGAAGGGAAGGGGACACTGCTGTGTAGTGCTGCAGCACCACATCTGCCAGCACCATCCAGTAGACATACAGCGACATTGAAAAAAAAGGCGAGAAATGATTTTTTCCCTTTGCTTTAATGGGGAGGAGGGGACAACATATCCCCTGAACCACCTGCGACAATATTTTTGACCCTTTAGGCTTTGGGAACTCAGCCAATAATTCAAATTGTTTTTGGAGAGTGCAGGAACTGTGGGATAGCTACAGACGTCAGTTGCCCCTCCCTCCATGAGCATCCATTTCATTCTTTGGCTTTCTGGTACGCTTGTCTCAGCTCTTAAGTTTCAGCACTGTGTCGAGTCCCTGTTGTGGCCTCTGTCTATCATGGCCTTGGAGATTTTTTCAAATGCTTTGGCATTTTGTCTTTTGGAACAGGTTCTGATAGAACAGATTCATCTCCCCATACAGAGATCAGCTTCAGTATCTCCCATACGGTCCATGCTGGAGCTCTTTTTTGATTCTGGGACTGCATGGTCACCTGTGCTGATCGGCACTCCATGCTGGACAAACAGGAAATGAAATTCAAAAGTTCACGAGGCTTTTCCTGTCAACCTGGCCAGTGCATCCGAGTTCAGATTGCTGTCCTGAGTGGTCACAATGGTGCACTGTGGGATGGCGCCTGGAGGCCAATACCATTGAATTGCGGCCACAATAACCCTAATCCGACATGGCAATACCGATTTCAGTGCTACTCCCCTCGTCGGGGAGGAGTACAGATACCGGTATTAAGAGCCCTTTAGATCGATCTAAAGGGCTTCATTGTGTGGACGGGTGCAGGGTTAATGCGATTTAACGCTGCTAAATTTGATATAAAATCGTAGTATTGACCGGGCCAGAGAGAGCAGCAGGTTTCCCCTATTGTTTCCCGCTCTTGTTTTCTTGATTAGTTTCTCCTCTACACCAACTTGTTTGGTTTCTTTCTCAGCCTGGCTAGCTCAGTTGGTAGCGCATCAGACTTTTAATCTGAGGTCCAGAGTTCAAGTCTATGTTCAGGTGATAAACTACTCACAAAGATCTTAAACTGTCTTTCTCATGTTCTCTTTGTTACTTTTTCTCTTCAGGATTTTCCCTTTCCTCAGAAGGGCCTTTTTGTGTGTGGGTTTGAAGGGGCAACTTCCTGACAGCCCCTCTGTCCTTGCAGCCTGGAGGAATAAAGGTCTCTGGGCATAGAGCATGTTCCTCCCTGCCTTGTATACACACAGACACACACACACACACACACCTGAAAATCCCTAAGGAATTAGAATCACCTGCTGCCTTCCCCTTTCCTGTTGGATCCCCAAACAAGGATGCTCTTCAGCCTAAACCCATGTCCCCTCTTTTCCCAGTGCCCCTCAATCCCAGCCCTCAGTCCCTCCTATGCTCACTGCTCCTCACTCCCAACCGGAGCCTGCTCCTCTTCACCCTTCTCCTCTGTCCCAACCCACAGCCCCCTCCTATTCCCAGTGCCCCTCAATCCCCATCCACAGGCCCCCTCCTCCTCATGCTGCTCCTCAATCCCAACCCACGGTTCCCTCCTTCCCTCCAGCAGCAGGTGCTTCAGACCCCCTCAGGAAGATTTTCTTGCAAGGTTTCGTGTAGGAGTCTGCATGTGGATTTTACAATATGTTGGAAATCTGTTGGGTTGCTTGCCGAAATGATCACTTGTGGCTGGTGTTGGATTCCCAGTCTCCATGTTATAGGGGCAGGAGAAATAAAGGGTTTTTATCCTTGTTGTGTGAATCGAGGGCAGCACAACTGTGCTTGGCAGACCCCGATTGAGGGACTCACCCTCAATTCAATAGCACTTGCTAGGCAGGGGACAGGGGTTCCAAAGCCAAGTGGGCCAAGCTCTGGATCTCAATACTAAAATTGAGGTGTCAGACCAACGTTAGGACAGGGTGGTTGTGAAGAGATGAGTGAGTCCCTAGACAACATAGTGAGTATGGAGCCTTCTTATTTCCCCCCTTTTCCACCCAGGATGGCAGGTGAACTCTACAGAGATACCTCTGGGCTTGCACTGACTAAGGACAACAGCTGTGAGTGGGGTGCAGAGAGGGGATGGCTCATGTTAGAGGACTTTTGTTTGCTGGACTTACAAATCGTAGGGAGAAGGACACTGCCCAGCTTATCTGGGGGGTGGGTCTTTCCCTCGTGGTTTATGTTTATGTGTTGGGGCTGCTGACATAACTTCTGCTAACCCTGGGCTTACATTGCAGTGTAGACATACCCTGAGAGGGCATCTATACTGTGATAAAATCCCACTGGCCCGGCTGGCCTGGATGGTCTGATTTGGGCTCCTGGGGCTCAGACTGGAGCCCAGGCTCAGAGACCCTCACCCCTCGTGGGGTCTCGGAGGCTGGGCTCAAGCCCAAATGTCTACACTGTAATTTTATAACCCTGCAGCACAAGCCCCACAAGCCTGAATCAACTGACCCAGGGCTTGAGAATAGTGACGTGGGTGTGTTAATGGCAGTGTAGACATAATGCTAGGCTATGTCCACACTACAATGAAACACCCATGGCTGCCCCGTGCCAGTGCAGGCTCCCAGGCTAGGGCCGTGGGGTGGTAAATTTGCACTGTAGACATCTCAGATCAAGCTCAATATCGGGCTCTGGGACCCCACGAGGTTGGGAGGGAGTTTAGCAAGCAAAAAAGGTAAAATGTCAGTGGAGTATTACCCTGGACTCAATGGCAGTTCTCCATTGGTCTGTCTGCTTTGGGAAGGGACAATAACACGTCCTGCTGCATTCGTTATTTCAAAGGGCGGTTTAGGATTTTCTTTCTCACACACGGTGCACGAAGCAGGACTCAATCCTTGGTGTAAAGTAAATGAGCCGCTCACAGATTCTGGCAGCCACAATGAGCATTTGCTGTGAGAGCCCAGACCTGCCCCTGTCCCAGAGGGAGAGGGGTCATCTGTGACAGGCTGAACCACTGACCTATCAGCTCTTAACTCCCAAACTTTCAGTAATTCTGTTATCAGTGCCTGTGAGTATAATCTAAACAGCCATACTGGGCTGGACCAAAGGCCCATCTAGCTCTGTGTTTTGTCCTCTGACAGTAGCCAATACCAGGTGCCCCAGGTTACACAACAAGTCACCACTGGGAGTTGAACCCAGGATTTCCTGTTTACAAGACAGGCACTTTAGGCAGCTAAGCCATGGTGCCTACCTATGGCTAAACTACCGTGTCTGCCCACACCGGACTCCCTGCCATCGCTACCAGGGCCTGACAAGCTTTGCTTGTGTTTGGATTCTGCAAAGCAGAGGAGCAGGTGAGGTTTTCCTTGCAAGCTGTGTGTGTGTGTGTGTGAATATCTTTGGCCAGGTCTGCACTGCAAAGTTATTTCAGCATCATTATATTGCTCAGGTGTGTGAAAAACACACAACAGTCCCTCGGTCAGCAGCTTGTGGCTGGTGCACACACTGCAATGCCATGTCTGGTGACAAAACTGCCCTCTTTTGGTGACAAAATAAAACCACCTTGACAAGAGGTCTAGAGCTTTTTGCAGCAAACTCAAAGTGACAAATTGTCAGTCTAAATGCTGCTGGATTGCTGGTCATTATATCACCATAACTGGCCTCCACAAGTATCCCACCATGCCTGCTGTGAAATCACCTGCCTTGCATTCCTGTTACAGAGGTTGGGTCCCTCCCCTTTCATAGCTCCAGAAAGTTCTGACAGCTGAGCTGCTATTTACACTGGAATTAGGTTAATATAACTGCATTGTCAGCCTAAGTAATGTAATTACTCCAACCTAATTTTGTAGTGTAGACCTGTCAAGAATCACACACACACCTTGGGACCAAAACTTCACCTACTCCTCTGCTTTACAGAATCCAAACATGAGCAAAGCTTGTCAGGGCCCAGTGGGGATTGGCAGAGATTCAGGTGTGGGCAGACACAATGGCTTAAATAACCACAGGTGTCATAGTTTAGCTGATTAAAGCACCTGTCCTGTAAACAAAGATTCTGGGTTCAACTCCCAGTGGTACCTTGAGGAGTGGCTTTTGGGGCACCTGGTATTGGCTATTGTCAGAAGACAAGATTCAGAGCTAGATGGACTTATGGCTTAAATTACACTCACAGGCACTGATAATAGAGTTACTGAAAGTTTGGGTGTTAGAGCTGATAGGTCAGTGGTCAGTTCCCTCAATGTGGTTTTACCATTTCCACTTGCTAAACTCCTCCCAACCTCTATAAAATTACAGTGCAGACATATGGGCAGGCCCAACCTCTGAGGCCCCACGAGGGTGAGGGTTTCTGAACCCAGGCTTCAGCATGAACACAAATATCTGCACCACAGTTTTTAGCCCCTCAGCTTTGGCTCCAGGAGCCCAAGTCAGATGACCCAGGCCAGCCCTGCTGCCATCTTTATCCCAGGAGAGATGGACTCTAAGGGTGCGTCTCCATTGCAATGTAAGCCCAGGTGTGGCACGCTGTGCTCAAAGCAGCACCTGGAAGCCCCATATTCACCACTCTCATATAACGATGACATGGTTTGTACAAAGTCTGCCTGGTGAGTATCATTTCAAAAGTCTTCATCTGTTGAACATTAAAATCGTGTTGGATTGTGTGTGCTCACATTGGTTGGGAAGTTATGAAGTTTTGCTCTGTGTGCGTTACTGAGATATGTTATGAGGTGGGAAATGCCCCCACCAGCCTTTCAGGTGTGACAATGGAGGAGCCAGACTCGCTGCTGGCCCATTGAAGGTATCCACACTCCCAAGGACTATCCAGGAACCGTGTACAATGCAGGCTTCTCCGAGATAGCACAGCGACAATGGACGCTGCTTGACTCACATTGTAGCAAAGGAGCTTCCTAGCAAGTTGGAAGAAACTATGAAAGGGAGGAAGAGACATCATGACTTGGCCTCTCTCCCCACACCTCAATACCTGTAAACACATCTGGAGGACAAACACTGAACTGAGATGAATCATAAGAGAATAA
Source organism: Mauremys reevesii (assembly GCF_016161935.1). NCBI lineage: Eukaryota > Metazoa > Chordata > Testudines > Geoemydidae > Mauremys > Mauremys reevesii. Next base: position 7,660 of record NW_024100851.1, read on the forward strand.
TAATAATAGATTCAAATCAACGTCCCCAAACAGACTAGTATGGGTGTTTCAGCAGAAAATTTTCAGTCTGGGAATTTTGTTTTCTCAGTCAGACCTTGCCAAGGGAAGCAGGGAGAAAATGTTTGAGTTGCCTCCTTCAGAACAGCTTGGTCTAGACACTAGCTCTGGTTCACTGCTCTGGCCTTGCTCGGGTTGAGGATATTTTAATAATTTGGGGAGGTGCCAGGGTGGTTGAGGAGATGAGGAGGATGTTCCCTTTTGAGATAAAAACTAAGAAATACAGAACTAGAGAATATTTTTTTCTTTTTTAGAAATCTGGGATTTAGACATTTTATTTAAAGTAAGGGAGTTCTGAGTATCTGTTTGCAAGAAGTACCATTGTTTGATCTGTCATTGTACCAAAGGGAGATGGTTGTCTATAAAGGATGGGTGAAGACTAAATGCATCCGATGAGGATGGGATTCGAACCCACGCGTGCAGAGCACAATGGATTAGCAGTCCATCACCTTAACCACTCAGCCACCTCATCAAAAGTGTGAAAAAAGGACAGGAGGAGAAATCTAAGGTCAGCAGAGACAGGAGCAATAAGGCATTTTTAAATACTAAGCGGAAGCAGGGCTGAATAGGCTCCCTCCTCACATCTAGTGAGGAGCTGGGGGAAAGACTTCAGGAACAGACGATGTTTGCATAGACAAACCTACTCTGCCTAGATATGCAGCATGATGGGGCCACTTTCCCAAACATGGCCAGTTTTGGCTGGTGGCGGGTTACAAATCACTTTAGGATTGAGTGGAATGAAATGTTATTATCCTTCCTGCATGAGTGAAGGGCAGCAGAACATACCTAGTCGGTCCTGATGGAGGGTAGGTGGGTGAGGAATAGCTTTTATTGGACTTCATAGAAGTGATTGAGAACATCACCTAAACCAGTGGTCCCCAAACATTTCACACTGTGCCCTCTTATCCAGTTGGGGAGGCAAAACCAGAGCTTGAGGATTCAGCCCTGGGTGGTGGGGCTTAGACTTTTGGCTTCAGCCCCAGGCCCTAAGAAGTCTAATGCCAGCCCAGGTGACCCCATTAAAACAGGGTTATGACCCACTTTGGGGTCCTGACTCACAGTTTGAGAACCACTGCTCTATGCTAAAGGAGAGAGTTTTCCTGTGGGTGTAGTTAATCCACTTCCCCAAGAGATGGCAGCTATGTCAGTGGGAGGAGCTATATCAGTGGGTGTGCAAGCTGTGGTGTTTGCCACATTTAACAAGTTTAATCAAACCCCATTTTTTAAACCATCTGTAGCCTGGGAATGGCAAAGGACCTCGATGAAGGAGGGTCTGTCCTTTAAAGTCCTGGAGATCATGAGTCCATGCTTTTGCCATCATGGGAGTATAGCTGAGTGGTAAAGTGCTTGATTGCAGATCAAGTGGTCCTTGATTCAAACCCCAGTGTTTTCTTATAACCTTCTTTCTTTTTTAAAAAAGGAAAACATTTTCATTTTCATTCTCCATTCTGTTCAGGAGCTCCACTGTACAGGGTGCTTGATATGGATGTAAACACTCAACATTTCACTGTCCAAATGCATAAATACCTAGCAAAGCTGTCTATCAGCTGAAATCAGTTTCAGTCCTCAAAGTGTCAATTTATGTTTTCATCAATTAAACAAAGGTATCATATGAATGTACATTTGCAGATCCCTCTTCTCCAGGAGCTGTGCTGTGCAGAAGAACAAGAGTCACATCCAGCTGCAGTTCAGGAGTCTGATAACCAAAGAGCTGTTGCCAGCTTAAGAGCCTGAGGCGGAGCAACAGCAGGGTTCATTGCCCGGTGTGCGTTGCACTAATTAACACACCAGGGTGGAGAAGCAAAACCACGTTTATTTGAGCCCAAATAAGGTGCCAGGGAGAAAAAGCATTCTCAAATCCTGCACACCCGCGCGCAGGCGGGGTCCCAGTATTTATACCCCCCTTGTTTGTGTAAGCCTTTTGTTCGGTTTTCCCCCTCACCCCTCCCTTCCCAACAGCAGTTACTTTAAACATTACATTTCAGCGTGTTAGAAAAGTTCTCATTCGCATGCTTATCTATGGCCTTCACAGCACAAACGCATACAGATTTTCCTCCCCCCTCTCCCCCTCCTCCCTGCCGCTTCTGCTGTTTTAAACTCCTGCATTTGCAAGCTGAGACAGCTGACAGTTACACATTTTGCTTGCTGTCTCTTAGCATCTTAGGCTGGTTAAAGTTCACAGCATGGAAGACCTCTGGTTCACTCAGGCCTGCAGTCACAATTTTGGTTTACTTAGGCCTAGTGACACCAACAGAGCCAATAAATGTTCTGAGGGCTGGAGAAAAATGCCTTCTAGTGAGCTATTGAACAAGCTCAACCTGTTTAGCTTATCAAAAGAAGATTGAAAGGTGACTTCATTGAAGTGTTGAGGGGCCTTAATGGAGAGAAAAGGTTGGGTATGAAAGGGCTCTTGAATCTAGCAGAGAAAGGCATAACAAGACCCAGTGGCTGGACGGTGAAAAAAGACAAATTCATATTACAAATAAGATGCAAATATTCAACAGCGAGGATGATTCACCACAGGAACAAGTTACCAAGGAAAGAGGTCGATTTGCCATCTCCTGATGTCATTTAATGAAGACTAGATGCCTTTCTGGAATGTGTTTGCCCCAAAGTAGCTCTTGTGTCATACAGGAGGCCTGTGATATGCAGGGGGTCGGATTAGATGCTCTAATGGTCTCTTCTGGCCATAAAGTCGACTCATTTCTGAAAAACTGAGTGTAGCATTGGGAGTAGTGTCTGATGTTTTCCTGTCTAGCCGGCTTGCTGCCTAGAGCGAGCGCTCCTTGAGTGGGGTGATCCACAGGGAGTAGCTCAAACCTCCAAAGTGCCTGGGCAGGGGCAGGACATTAGCACAGCAAGGGAGGGGTGTGGCAGTGACATCACAAAGGCTTTTTGCAGGACCTCAGACTATTGGTCAAAGGTGGTGGGGAGGTGGTGACCTCACAGAGAGATGCTGACATCAGCCAGGCAGGACAGGGCGAGGGGCCAGGGAAACCTCAGAGACCCCTGTGGCTTTGCTTCAGCAAGTCTCCTTCTCCAGGTCTCTCTTTGATGACTGAGAGAGTATTCGGGTTCACGTACGTGAGCACCAGGGGAACCCTTTTGAGTTTTCTCCTTCCCTTTTCGTGATTTTACTAGAAAACAGAAGTCCCTGTTTAGAAGGTCAGAGCCTCCTCAAGGAAGGGGTGTCATGGGCGTGTCACAGTTCGGATGCCAGTGGCCCCTACACTGTAAGGAAACTCCGCCACCTGCTCTGTGTTTGCAGTGCGGGAGAGCAGCATCCATGGCAGTGATTTGCTCCTGGCAGCCGGAGCAGAGCAGCAGGCTCAGCTGTCAGAACTTCCCGCGGTGATGAAAGGGGAGGGGCCCATGGCTCTGTAGCAGGAATGCAGGGCAGACTAGTTCACAGCAGGCATTGTGGGATACTGGGGAAGGCCAGTTATGGTGATATAATGAACAGCAGTGTTTACTCTGTTACTTTAAGTTTGCTGCAAAAAGCTCTAGACCTCTTATTGAAGTTGTTTTATTTTGTCAGCAAAACAGGGCACTTTTGTCGCCAGACATGGCATTGCAGTGTGTACACCAGCCACAAGCTACCGACCGAGGTAGCGTTGTGTTTTTCACACACCTGAGCAATATAATTCTGCTGAAACAACTTTGTAGTGCAGACCTGGCCAAAGATTCACTCACACACAACTTGCAAGGAAAACCTCACCTGCTCCTCTGCTTTGCAGAATCCAAACACAAGCAAAGCTTGTCAGGCCCTGGTGGCAATGGCAGGGAGTCAGGTGTGGGCAGACAGAGTGTTATAGTTACCCACAGGCACCATGGCTTAGCTGGCTAAAGCATCTGTTTTGTAAACAAGAGATCCTGGGTTCAACTCCCAGTGGTGCCTTGTTGACTGGTTGTTGGGGCACCTGGTATTGGCTACTGTCAGAAAACAAGGTTCAGAGCTAGATGGGCCTTTGGTCCAGCCTAGTGTGGTTTTTCTTATGGTTTAAATAACACTCACAGGCACTGATAACAGAGTTACTGAACGTTTGGGAGTTAGGAGCGGGTAGGTCAGTGGTCCAGTCCCCACACAGATGACCTCCTCCCTCTGGGACAAGGGCAGGTCTGAGCTCTCACCCAAATGCTCATTGTGGCTGCCAGAATCTGTGAGCAGCTTGTTTAGTTTACAGCAAAGGTTGAGTCCTGCTTTGTGCACCATGTGTGAGAATGAAAATCCTAAACTGCCCTTTGAAATAATGAAAGCAGCAGGACGTGTTACTGTCCCTGCCCCAAAGCAGACAGACCAATGGAGAAATGCCATTGAGTCCACGGTAATACTCCCCTGCCATTTTACCTTTTTTGCTGGCTAAACTCCTTCTTATCTGCCCGGCCCAGGCTGTCCTCTGCCTCAGCTGCTGCTCCCGGCCTGCTCTAAAGTCAAACACGCAGGGCCCCAGGGAACAGAGGCTGGGACAGGGCAGCAGCCTGGGCTGGGCTGGGAAGATGCTGGGAGTTCTCGTTCCCTGAGAACTGGTCCGGCTCCCTTCTCAACAGCAAACAAACCAATTCCACGTCCCCTCCCCAGAAAAACCAGCCTGGAGCCAAGGGCAGCAGGGGACGATTCCCTCCAGTTTCCACCGAGGCAGGAGAGAAGCCAGGGTGTTTCTAGCAGAGCTTATGGAACTGACGTGGGGAAACCAGCCTTTAATAACAGGCAGTTCCAGTTTAAGCTCAGTGTTTTTACAATTTTTACAACATTAAATAACCCTTCAATCGTAGTGTCACCATCCATAACATTGCTTCAGCCTTATACGTTCCCAGGTGCACAACTAAACATCTCTTCAAATCCAAGGGAGTGGAGATCAGTCAATGTTCAGAGTCATCCCACATAAAAGAACCATGTTGTGGTACATACTGGCCCCATCATGTTGCCATGGCCTTTACCTCCTCTCTGTTAAAAGTTTCAGTATTTTGCACAGAAACTTTCTTCCCTCAGGAGAGACCTGGGAACCAGGGCTGCCAGCCAGACAAACACCCTTAAGAGTAGGCGTAACCTGTCAAAAAATGATCTCCTCTCTTCAGTTCAGTGACACCCTGAAATGTTACTTATCCCGGCAGAACCAGAGGATTGAAAGCAGCTACATCAAACCCCTGTGTAGCTCACAGGAATGGACATAAACACTCCCTGGTATCTGAAGTGATGTTTAGTTTTACCCTTTGTTAACGGCAAGACTAAAGGGAAAGGCAGTGGTGGTGCCAGATATTAAGAGTGAAACACGAAACAATCATCATAGTTATGCCCATAGTGACTGCAAAATCTTTCTATATACTTCTTATTATCATCAGTGTATTATTTTGGCCTCAGAGCAGGGAATGTGTCCCTCATGCTGCTTTTAGGTCACTAGGTGCTTTGGAAACAGGAGGGCTCTGAGTGTAATCTATAGCACATATGGCCTATCTGGGGATGTAGCTCAGTGGTAGAGCACATGCTTTGCATGTATGAGGTCCTGGGTTCAATCCCCAGCATCTCCAATTCTTTTCACCCTGCTGCTTTGCTCATCCCCAGAGGATGGGGCCCACCAGTCTCCTGAAGGAATTTTAATCCTGCTCATGAGGGCAAGTGCCAATTGCATGGAAGGTCAGGGTGGAGTTTCTGCTCCTAAGTCACCTTGGTACATTTAAGATTCCCACCAGCTGTGCTGCTTGGGACAATGGTAGATGAGAAGTGCAGATCCTCCAGCACTGGAGGAAGGTCCGTCTGCAAAGACTAGACTTATTTCTTGTCTGGACCCAATCTTTTCACCTGGTATAGCCCTTGTTCCAGCTCAGGTGGTAGCTGGGGGATGTCTTATGACTGCAGCATGTTTGTTCAGTTCCACCCTCTTATACAGCTTTGGTACAAGGCAGGAATCTTTTGTCTCTCACCTGGGGAAGAGCCCCAGGTTTAAGATGGATTCCTGTACCGGGGGACATGATCACATGTCCTGTGAGACCCCCAAGCCTTCATTCTTCCTGGCCTGACTCACAGATGGTGCAGGACAGAGCCAACTACAGTCTATTGTCCTGGTCAATGGGAGCCATCAAGAGTCCAAACCACTGTTAATGGCCCACACTTTGCATCATTACAACAGGACCTCAGAGTTATAGTTCATATTTCTAATTTCAGATCCAGAATGATCGGTTCACACAATAGGATGAACACACACAGTAGATTATAAGCTTTGTAATGATACCTTACAAAAGACCTTTTGCATGAAGCATAGTCCAGTCATTTTATATTCACACTCATTAGCATATTTTCATAAAATCCTATGGAGTGCAACGTCACAGCTGGGAAAGGGTTTTACTGCGGCACCTGGCAGCAGTTGAGTTTCATGTTCAGGCTGTGGTATGAGTTCCTCCAGGTTTCTCGTAAGCACACAGGGACCTTAGCGGGTGCTCTCGATACAGGAATGGCCCAGATACAATGAAGTGATGGGAATTGCATTTTCCTTTTTTATTTCTGTATTTCCAATGACATTTCTGTTTGTGATTTCGTTTTGCTTTGTATAACTGTGTTTTCTCCTGGATTTGATATTTAACGAAAAAAAGAATAAGGCCTCAAGGCACCAGATGGAGGAGCCGGCTGGGGCTAGGACTGCTAAGAGAACGAGTAGCAGGTTTTCTGTATTGTTTCCTGCCCTCATTTTTTCTTGACTAGTTTCTCTTCTGCATGAAATTTGCCTCTTTAAAATGTGAGCCTGGCTGGCTCAGTTGGCAGAACATCAGACTTTTAATCTGAGGTCCAGGGTCAAGTCCTGGTCAGGCAAAACAGTTTACCCCTGTGACATCCCCAAGGATTTTTAGAAGGACTCTCCTTGACTTTAGTTTTCCTTTTCAGGACATGGCCGTTCCTAGCACGGGCGCTGTACTGCCTGGGCCTGATGGTGCGACTGCCTCACCTGTCCACTGGCCTCACAGTCTGGACTAAGAAAGGCCTCTGGGCCTGCAGCAAAGTGCTGGGTGCTGAATTTCTGAGCAAATGCAGGGCTGGCCAGAGAGGCATCTTCCCACTGAGTCCTCCTGCCAGAAAAATTGTCCCCACCGACAGGGGTGGCGCCAGGCCCCAGCACACCCAGCACGTGCTTAGGACAGCAAGCTGCAGGGGGCGCTCTGCCGGTCACCACGAGGGTCCTGCGACTTCGGCGGACCTCCTGCAGGCAAGCCGCCGAAGGCAACCTGCCTGCCGTGCTTGGGGCGGCAAAATGCCTAGAGCCGCCCCTGCCCACAGAGTCCTCCCTGCTGGAAGTCGACAGTAATCAACAGGTGCTCTGCTGGTCCCATGGTGTAAGGGCCAGCACTTTGAATTCTCAATCTGAGTTGAAGTCTCAGTGGAATCTGAGAACAATTCCTGTGCCACAAATCCTGCTGGGTCTTCCAAGGCTCTGTCTTGCTTTCTCAAAGGCCATGAAAGCCACTACAAAAGGTTTTTTTTCTCCTGCTGATAATAGCTCACCTTAACTGATCACTCTCGTTATAGTGTGTATGGCAACACCCAATTTTTCATGTTCTGTGTGTATGTGTGTGTGTGTGTGAATATATATCTTCCTGCTGTATTTTCCAGTGCATGCATCCAATGAAGTTGGTTTTAGCCCAGGAAAGCTTATGCTCAAATAAATTTGTTAGTTTCTAACGTGCCACAAGTACTCCTGTTCTTTTTGCAGATAAATGAATGGAGGTTAAGTCCATGAATGGCTATTAGCCAGGATGGGTAAGGAATGGTGTCCTTAGCCTCTGTTTGTCAGAGGGTGGAGATGGATGGCAGGAGAGAGAGATCACTTGCTCATTACCTGTTAGGTTCAGTCCCTCTGGGGCACCTGGCATTGGCCACTGTTAGCAGATAGGATGTGAGGTTGGATGGACCTTTGGTCTGACCCAATATGGCCATTCTTATGGTCTTATGAAGGGAGGGGCAGAACACTGGGATAGAGTTTCTGTAGTGTAGTGGTTATCACTTTTGCCTAACATGCAAAAGGTCCCTGGTTCAAAACCAGACAGAAACATGTGGGTTTAATTTTCCCAGCTCCTAGTGGCCTGTCCCTGCTGTTGTAGGAGCTGCAGTGATTTCTATGCTCAGAAGGTCTGTTATACTTCCCCTGCTCCCACTTTTCTCTCCTCTCCCTCTCTGAATGCCTGTGAAGTGGCTTTTCCCCTCCCGCTCCCTCCTGGAATGCTTGTGGGATGAACGTTCTGGTTGAAGAGCAGAAGAGCTCCCAGGTAGACAAGGTGTCTGGGACTCTAATTAGGCAGCGATCACACACCCAGAGCATGGACACTGCCCAAGGTGGAGTGTGACCAACCAGATGCAGCCAAGTAATCTCTAGTCACAGGCCATGAGGAGCAGGTCCTTAAAAGGGGAAGGGGCCCTGTGCTCAGGAGAGCACTCACAAGCTTGTACCTCCAGTGAATGCCCTTTGCCCAGACCGCCTGGCCAGTGGTTCTCTGCATTGTATTTCATTGTGCCTCAGGGAGACTTACCTTCATCACACCATGCATCATGGTGCTGTGGGAAACTTACCTTGCAGAATCCAGACATCTCCAGTGCTGTGCCTGTCCTGGGAGTGTGTGTGACACCCCACCCCCTTTCTTTTGAGCTTAGCTGTCAATATAATAAATGTGCTGCTTTCTGCCAAACTGGTGGGTCATTAGTGCTCCCTACGCTGACTAGCTGGCCCAATTTCGGGTAACACCTGCGATAACCCCAACCCCTGCATGACAGAGGGTAGTGAAATGAGCTGAGAAAAAGCCTTAGCATCAGCACGGGAAAGCTAGAGGATCTGGGCCAGTCACCTTTTGAAGCCTTGTGGCTTGGTCTCCTCTGCCCTTGGAGATTGGCCTATGGCAGCCGGCTCTTCCTGCTGCCTCATCTGCGTGACTTGCCAAAGGAGGGAGTGAGGCGGGAATGGGGCAAAAGAGGAAAGTCGAGCTGAGGAAGGCAGGGCAGAAGCTAAGTGCCTCAGTGTGGCTAAGTGGGGTTAGTAGAGCACCACCAGTCGTTCTGCAAAGCCTGGGGAGGTGCGGTTGGCTGCTGGGAGGCAGAATCCTGTGCCTGCCTCTTGGCTTCCCAGGGGTGGCTACTTGCAGCCCAGGAGAAGGATGGTGCTGGGTGAAAGGCAGACAAGCAAAGCTCTGGGAGGAACTATGGGGGCGGGGTGCGGGCTCTGTGCTGGGGGGGGGGTTGGGGTGCAGGAGGGTGGCGCTTACCTGGGCACTGCAGCTCCCAGAGTGACCGGTACACACAACCCTCTGGCAGCAGCTCCTGGGTGGGCGGGGCCAGGGGTCTCCGTGTGCCGCTGCCTGCAGGTGCTGCCCCAGAGCTCCAATTGGCTGCAGTTCCTGGCCACTGGGAGCTGCGGAGTTGGTACTCGGGGCAGGGGCAGTGCATGGAGACACTCCCCCCACCCCAGGGGATGCTGGGACATGCCGGCCACTTCTGGGAGCGGCACGGAGGGACGGAGGCAGAGTGGGCAGGAAGCCACCTCAGTGCTGCTGGCACATCTCTGCACACCCATTGGGGGAGGGGAGCAGAGGGCCTCCATGTGCTGCCTGGGGTAGGGGCAGAGCACAGAGCTGCCTCTCCTCCCGGGTCTATTACATGAGTGGGTGGGTGGGGTCTTTTGGCCTGCAAGGTGCAGCAGGTCGGACTAGATGATCACATTGGTCCCTTCTGACCTTGAAGGCTCTGAATCTAAAAGGGAGAGGGAAGTAAAGGGAAAAAAATAAAAAATAAACCAAACATTGTAATACCAGGACGACTCCACCTGCTCATTGTATAGTCCTGCCCCTTTCTTCCTCCACTGGGTGTTTAATGACCTACAGCACATTGATTCTCTCGTTCCATTGCTAAACTGATACAATGTGACTGAAATTAAACCAATTCCCAGCAGAGAAAACATCACATCTCTGTATTGGATAGGAATCAAACCCACATCAACGGCTTGGGAGGCAGCGATGCTCACCACTATACCACCTATGCATCTGACAAAAGTGCTGCTTATGCTTGCCCAATGAGGCTAGACCAGAATTGAGCATTTTCCTGCCTCTTAAAATGTACTGGAGTCTCATCACTAAAAAAAAAAACTACCTCTATCTTCACCCGGGTTTGAACCATCAGCCTCTCAATTAGGTCACCCAAGTGGTTACTCACAGACACATGTAACTACCCTACTTCCCAAGCTTGTCTATGAAGCACCTACAGGGGCACACCTGGCTAGTCAGGGAGGCGCACTGCTGGGGTTATGAGTTCAGGCCTCACCCAAAGCATCGGTTTTCAGTAGCCATGGAGCTTCCCCCACTCACTTTGTCTAATTCACATGGAAAGTGCCATACGAGGGTGATGAGAGTAAATTCTAAACTCTGAAATGCAGAGGTTGGCCCATAGATTGGGATAAGGGGTTTGAAGAGAAAAAGCTCTAAGGATATAAAACCAGACAGTCTCCAGGGGCAGGTACGATACAACGCCTCAACAGGGAGCCATTCGGGGGAGGGGGTTTCACGTCCTCTGTTAAATGTCCTGAGAGGTATTTTAAGATGAAGATAACACCATGGCTAACAGTTGACTGGCACATCCTAGGTTAAAGAAAGGAAGGGACTTGGGTTAACAGTCAGAAGATTTGTGTTACCGTCACTGTCTAACCCCCCTTCAGTGCACAGGTTTATGCGTTGCTGGGTGGAACGCACAGACTCCTGGAGAGCAGGGGCAGCTGTTTCCATGGCAGAGAGCCTGGCCCTTAGGAGACTTTCTTGACTTGCTATTTTGAAGCAATTCAATAAAATAACAGGGAGCTACAATGTCCAGTCCAAAATTTCAGCCCCACCCTGGTGCAAAAATGCTATTTTAGGATCTAAACAGGAGGCTTCGGCGCTAGGACACCTGAGCAGAGGCGCAGTGGGGGCTGTAAGAGCTGCTGACTCTGAGGTCCTGGGCTAAATCCACTTGCAGGGGGAAGTGTTTTGATTTATTTGATGGATAATGAGCGCCAGCTACCAGGGGAGAAGCCCTGCCAACCTGCGGCCACTCCAGCTGCTGCCCCGGCAGGGGGGGAGCCCCAGGGGGCCTGCTGCTGCTCCGGCCACCCCAGGAGTGCTGCTGCCGGGGGCCACCGAGCTGCGGCTGCTCCTGCTGCCCGCGGAACCACAGGAGGGAGTTGGTTTTTTGACAGTGACGGATGCCTCGCCCTAAAGGCCCTTGTCTGCCCCCTTCTAGTGACTGTTTGGTACAGGAATGCAGCCCTCACTCCTGGGGCTCTCCTGGGGAAATAATGTTTCTGTGCAAAACACCAAAGCTGTTGACAGAAAGGAAGAAAAGGAAATGGCCACACGATGGGACTAGGACATAAGGAATGAAACACAAGATGCTTCTCCCATGTGCATTGACTTTGAACCTTGTTGTTTGCGGTGGTGTTGTATCCATGTTGGTCCCAGGACATGAGACACAAACAGGAGGGGGTTACATAATATCTTCTAAAGGACCAAGGAAGGGAGTATTATTTACTCCTTCTCATAACACAAGAACTAGGAGGGTCACCAAATGAAATGAATAAGCTGCAGGTTTGAAACAGACACACTTCCCTCAAGCTGCTGGCAATGCTTCTACTAATGCAGCCCAATCTGCTGTTAGCCTTCTTGGCAACAAGGGGACTGTTGACTCATATCCAGCTTCTCATCCACTGTAATCCCCAGGTCCTTTTCTGAAGAACTGCTGCTCAGCCAGTCGGTCCCCAGGCTATAGCACTGCATTGGATTCTTGCTTCCTAAGTGCAGGACTCTGCACTTCTCCTTGTTGAACCTCCTCAGATTTCTTTTGGCCCAATCCTCCAATTTGTCTAGGTCACTCTGGACCCAAACCCTGTCCTCCCGCGCTTGGATTCTTTACGTGCTTTCACAGAGTGAAGAGCACATGTTCCATGATTTCATATGGCAGAGTTTTATGCTATAGGGAGCTTTCCCTGTGTGGATTTGACAGGTGAATCAACATAGAGACACATTGTGACCCTTCTCAGGGAGCAGAGGGCTGCGAGTTTCCTTGTTGCCACCTGCCACTAGGAAGAGGGAGTTTTGCATCTGGCAGCTGGATGCTAGTGACCAAACTCACCCAGCCCATCAGGCACTCAAGGACCCTCCTCTGAGCTACAGCAGCCACCTAACCCTGACTTCCTTCAATGTGTCCCCTCTGAGGTCAGCCCGGATCACCAGATACTCAGAGAAATCCCAGATTCTCTCTGCCCAAAGCAATGGTATATCCCAGGTTACTAGTTTTACTGTGGACCACTGCTACTGTATCTCACACAGCACTTGAGTATAGTTATCAAACAAGCAGAAATTTATTTAACAACTGATAGAGATTTAAACAAACAAACGTGAGTGATAGAAACCAACTGTTACCAACTAAACAAAATCAGAAAATGCAACCTACACTTTTTAATAGTTACCTTTCCTATCTAAGTAGATTCTCACCTCACACTTCAGTCAATTTCACTGATTCCTAGTCCCTAGGCACCACGGCCCTGCCTTTCATGAAGTGCCACTGGTCATTAGGAATCTCCTTGGTGAATGGACCCAGAGTATTTTCTCCACCTGAATCAGTCTATTGTCTTTATATTCACAGAAAGGACAATCTCCTCATTCTCATATTGTCCTTGTCACTTCCACAGGGTTTCGATGTCTATAATTTGTCTTTGATGGTTTTCCATTGGCTTTTCTGGGTTGGTGCAAAGGTTGACAATGGAACAATACATCACATAACTGGCTAGCAAGGGAGAGGTGCCAATTCCCTCCCACTGGAATGGGCCATCCCCACCAAGACCTATGATTGGGATGACTCACTTTCACAACAATACCATATGGGCATAATTTTCCATGTACTTTAATTACCCCTTAACTATGACTTGGACACACCTCTCGCAGGAGTATCAATAATTTACAAGCTTTCAGCAGAGATCTCACTGCTATGCTTCCTGGATAAATATCATAAAATCAGTGTATTAGGTGTGGGGAGTTTGTCAGGTCTGACACAGGAGTTGCTTGTGAAGAACAGTGACCCCTTTTGCCAATTGGCATCAATGAGCTTTTGTCACAGATGCACTGAGCTATACAGTCACCCCGATAGAACAGAAAGGCCAGCACAAAAAACAGAGAGAGGAACAATAAGATACTAAAATGACAATGGTTGGAACTCTCCATTTCTCTCAGTCTTTGCATTCATGGGCACTAAGAGCTGTAGCTACAGTTGAGGAACCAGGTGAGCAGACAGCTGGCTCAGCCCTCCATACCAGTAACTTTCTCACACATAGGGAGATGGGTCAAAATTGGAATTGAAGTTAAGGCTGTGTCTACACTTCAAGCACTGGAAATATTCTTCTGACAACCTAACACTGTCTACACTGGGGCTCAGGTCACATTAACTACTTCTCTCAGGGGAGAGGACTTTTCACACCCCTGAGAGATGTGGCTCTGCCAACAGAGCTTTTCTACATCGACCAGCCTTTAGCTGGCTTATTGACCTGAAAGGCAATGGATTTCAGTCTTTTTCTTTATATTGATGGTTGATGAGTGCAGCTGTGCTACCTGCTGGACACATCCTGTGACAGATGTCAGGCCTTTCCTTTGCAAATTAGAGAAGTGGGGAAGACAGTGACCCTTACAGTCTAAGTGGGTAAAAATGTATACAACTTGTCACCTCGAGTAGCTTTCCTTTGAACAGAAATTGACTTCGAAACTAAACAAAATAAATTCTATTTGAAAACATAAAATATTAAAATCTATACTGGGCCAATATTCTCTTATACACACTTTCTCACACACATTCTCCCACCCCAACCTTTGGAGTGAGGTTTTCTACCAGAACCCTTTATATTACAGGGTAAATTAAATCAAATTAACTTTTCAAGATTAGCCACCATTTCCTGTACGACTAACAAAACAAACAAAAACCAAGACAACTTTCAGTTTTCCAAAATACTTCAGATTATCACACATTTAGTCTCTTCTTCTTTAACCAATAACTTCACCAATAATCTCATTTTAATAGATGATAAAACATTCAAGATCACAAATTCTTATCATATATGTTAGTTTTCTTCTAATGCCCATTGCCAACAACTGAACCTTGGCTCAAGATGTGGTTTGTCCCAACCACTTCTGTGAGTTCATATATCTCAGGATCTTCTGCAGTATGTGTTGGTGGAAGGGTCTCCTATGTGGGAATCTTTGCATCATGAGGAAAAATGCCTCTCGTGTCACACTTTTAATCTTTCAAAGTGAGAGAAGATAGAGGAGAAGTGATGTAAATGCATAAAACACAAGAGAGAACTGTCTGGTCTGCACTAAAGACATTTATCGGTTAACTATATTACTCCGATGTGTGAAAAATCCACACCACTGAGCAATGTAGTTACTCAGCCCCTAACCCCTGTGTAGATAGCTATACATCAGCAGCAGAACTTCTCCTGCCAAAGAGCCACTGCCGCTTGCGAGGTTGGACTAATCAAGTCCGATGAGAGAAATCTCTCCCACTGGCTGGCGTCTGTAATAACAGCGCTACAGCAGCGCAGCTACATTGGTGCAGCTGCACCAACATCAGCTTTATTGTGTAGCGAGCATCAGACATAAAACCATAGAACCAGAACTCAACATGCGAGTATCCGGAAGTCTGAAATTGGAGCCTGATACATTCATTGCCTCATTGGTTACCATCATTTCTACAGCCTTGAAGTCCTTGTTACCCAATCAGGCAGCCAGTTTGGGATCCACGGGAAGGAATGTCCTTTGAAGCTCTCTCTCTTTGGATCCAAATGGTAAAGGATGATTGTTCTCAATGTAACCTGGCATCCTTTGGAACTGTAATCAGTGACACTGAACTAGGAAATGGAGTTGTACAAACAATTTTCCTTGGGTCATTGGTCACCATACCTTCCTTTACTAGGATGGAAACCAAGAACTGGATGTGGACTCTTTCAGCCCCAGCTCTTTCCAAATCCTTGGTCTTGGTTAGGGTAAATTTACACTTCTCCAAAGTAGAATCCTTTACAAAACCACTCCAAATCTCAGCAGTGTTAGTGAGGCTTACCAAAACATGGAGGCTTACCAAAACATGCCCAGCTTTTCTATAATTTGGTGGCACAGTTCCAGGCAAGGGACTGGATACAGGGCTGGATCACAATCTTCATTAGTGATCAGAGTTGGAGTTTCTATTCATTAATAGCTATTTTTCTGCAGATATTAGATTTACAAAACAGATTTGAATCGATATACATTTTAAGCACCTACAAAGGATAAATTCAACAAAACTCAAATTCTATATCCACAACATCTGCATCATGAAGGGCAGCATCTCCGATACAATAAGATTAGCTAGGAAAGAACTTCTGTAGGGCCTGGGTTACAAAGGCTTTGGAACCAAATACATGGGCATTGTGCCTAGTTCAAAAATCACTTAGCATGGAATTTTCTCCCCAGAACATCTGGGACAATATTGACTTAAACAATTGAACTACACTGTGATCATATGCACTTCCTTCAGTTAGTTGGGGTTCTGCTGTTGTTCACAATTTCTGAGTAGAGATTTTAAATCACTGCTGTTTCTTTGTTAGCCTGTCCAGTAAATTGGAGAGTTCTCTAATGCTGACAGAACTGCACCTCAACCTTTCTCCATGATATCATGCAGGGATGGGGAAAAAGCAAAGCTGAAGTGAGAAATGATGACTTTAGCAAATAGTCATTTGTCTTAAATTCTCCAATAAATCTGAGCTACATCCTATCAAACTGAACTACTATCAATTGGTGACCAAACAGCCTTCAGGAAAGATAGAAACCCACATCACAGAGAGCTAGAATACATGGCAATGGAAGTGTGAAGTGAAATTCCAGAGCAGGTTACATCTGATTATTCAGAATCAGGACAAGAGATTCTCCCATCACATTCTCCTCTGATCCATTCAAACATACTTCCTCAGCACTGTCTCAATAGCCAGATATGTTATTTACAAAATATTTAGTATCAGAGCATTGCTATAATTTGGGACAAAACCACTCACACCTTGCCAGAAGTGGCTTTACCAATAGATGGAACCTGGGATTTAAACTCCCAATGATCACACTGTGTTTGGGATCCATTTGAATTCCCCTTCAGGTCTTTGACACTTTCATCTCCAGTCAGGCGACTCTGATATAGGATTAAAGAAGTCAAGCATCATCTCAAGCACAGACAGCTGAGAACTGTTCCTCACAGGACACTTTGAGAAGTGAATGGATAGAATGTGATGATGATAACCTCTGCATGGCTCAGACAAAGGTAACAGTTCTGCAGTGATGGGAAGGAGGGAATCTCTGCGTCTCCCATCTCCTTCCAGTGTCACAGAGGCTGAAATTACACTTTTTTTCCTGCCCCTGCTCCTCTTCATTTAACTATAATTTGAAAAATTCCCATTGTACCTGCTCCTCAGCACAACCCAGAGCAACGTGAGAACAAGTGGCAATGATACAATCTGTATCAATGGTGACTAACAATAACTTTGAAATAGGAAGAATAGTATAAATGTGATGCTCCTGGTTACTGATAGGAAGGGCACACTAGAATTACTCATGGGATAATGGAGTTGATAGAAAGGACAAATGGGTCCACCTCAAAACAGGGCAAACTGCAAAAGGCAAAAATGGGCCCCTCATCTGGTCAAACTGAGGGATAACCATGCTGCAAACAGTTCAAACAGCTTTAAACGTTACTATGTGGGAATCAGGAAAATTATTAGAGAAAAAAAAAGTATTGATAGCCCTAGAGGTGTTTATGTTGTTGATCTCCCTTGCAGATTCTCTGATGACTAACATGGGCTAAGTGCCCACAGAAGGTTTTCCCGCACTCACTGCATTCATAGGGCCTCTTCCCTGTGTGGATTCTCTGATGCCTAATAAGGTGTGAGCTGGTAATAAAGCTTTTCCCACACTCACTGCATTCATAGGGCCTCTCCCCTGTGTGGATTCTCTGATGTTGAGAAAGGGCTGAGCTGTTAGTGAAGCATTTTCCACACTCACTGCATTCATAGGGCCTCTCCCCTGTGTGGATTCTCTGATGTGTAATAAGGTCTGAGCTGTGACTGAATTTTCCCCCACATTCACTGCATTCATAGGGCCTCTCCCCTGTGTGGATTCTCTGATGTTGAGAAAGGGCTGAACTGTCAGTGAAGCATTTTCCACACTCACTGCATTCATAGGGCCTCTCCCATGTGTGGATTCTCTGATGCCTAATAAGGTATGATCTGTGAGTGAAGCATTTTCCACACTCACTGCATTCATAGGGCCTCTCCCCTGTGTGGATTCTCTGATGCCTAATAAGGTATGATCTGTGAGTGAAGCATTTTCCACACTCACTGCATTCATAGGGCCTCTCCCCTGTGTGGATTCTCTGATGGGTAAGAAGGTTTGAGCTGCGATTGAAGGTTTTCCCACACTCACTGCATTCATAGGGCCTCTTCCCTGTGTGGATTCTCTGATGCCTAATAAGGTGTGAACAGCGACTGAAGGTTTTCCCGCACTCACTGCATTCATAGGACCTCTTCCCCGTGTGGATTCTGTGATGCCTAATAAGGTGTGAGCTGGTAATAAAGGTTTTCCCACACTCACTGCATTCATAGGGCCTCTCCCCTGTGTGGATTCTCTGATGTTGAGAAAGGGCTGAGCTGTTAGTGAAGCATTTTCCACACTCACTGCATTCATAGGGCCTCTCCCCTGTGTGGATTCTCTGATGTTGATAAAGGCCTGAGCTGCTAGTGAAGCATTTACCACACTCACTGCATTCATAAGGCCTCTCCCCTGTGTGGATTCTCTGATGTTGAGAAAGGGATGAGCTGTCAGTGAAGGATTTTCCACACTCACTGCATTCATAGGGCCTCTCCCCTGTGTGGATTCTCTGATGGGCAAGAAGGTTTGAGCTGCTACTGAAGTTTTTCCCACACTCACTGCATTCATAAGGCCTCTCCCCTGTGTGGATTCTCTGATGTTGAGAAAGGGCTGAGCTGTCAGTGAAGCATTTTCCACACTCACTGCATGCATAGGGCCTCTCCCTGTGTGGATTCTCTGATGTTGATAAGGCCTGAGCTGCTAGTGAAGCATTTACCACACTCACTGCATTCATAGGGCCTCTGCCCTGTGTGGATTCTCTGATGCGTAATAAGGTGTGAACTGCGACTGAAGGTTTTCCCACACTCACTGCATTCATAGGGCCTCTCCCTTGTGTGGATTCTCTGATGTCGAGAAAGGGATGAGCTGTCAGTGAAGCATTTTCCACACTCACTGCATTCATAGGGCCTCTCCCCTGTGTGGATTCTGTGATGCTTTATAAGGATGGAGTAATCACATACATTTTCCCCAAACTCACTGCATGTATTTTTTCTCTTTCTGCTGAGGATTTCCTGTTGTGTTGTGGTTTCCTTGAGGTCCTTTTGAGTTTCCTGACAGGAAATACATTTACCCACTTTCTCCCCTGGCTGGTTTCCCTGCTCTCCTTCTGGTCTGTGCTGAATGTCATGGGATTTTTCCTGCTCATGACTCCAGGACACATTCCTTTCGATCTTTGTGATAATGCTCTGTGTTTATCCACTTGCTCAACATTTTCCTGCTGAGAATTCTCCTCCTCTTTCTCATACCATTGCGTCACCTGCTGTGATAGAGACAGAAACCTCAAACAGGGATGGAAAGGGGAAGGCCAAACCAATACAAGTACTGGAGAGAAGTCAAATAAAAATCAGGAACTGAACTCCCCCAAGTTCTTCCCCAAACAGGAGAGAGGAGGGGATCAATTCAGGCTTCACATCCCATCCAAATTCACAGGGGGAAGGGAGGAAGCTACTGCCTGGTGTCTGCTAGTGTCTACAGGAAGCCATGAGCTATATTTACCCTAAGGATACGACCCCTGCTAGGGACAATATTGAACTGAGAGACCTTCCAAGGGCATTGTAGGGCATCCCAGATGTTTCCTTCAGGCACTTACAGATTCTGAGTTGGTTTAATATTTCCTCACCTGTGCAGGGAGCTCTCAGGATCTCTCTTTCCTCTGAACCCTGGAGGTCTGGGACCCATGGCTCTTCCCCTTGTTCCAGCTGGGAGATCACATCAGGTTGGGAAATTGGAAACCCTGCTCAGATGAAAGAAAACAAAGGAGGTCACTTGATTTCATAACTTTGTCATAAAAAACATTCTATTAATTTAACCTCAGTGCTTAGTGTGACGGGTGTGCCTGGGGCAGTCCACACTGAAAATGCCAGGGTCAGGGCAGGATGAAAAAGGGAGAGCAGATGCTCCCAAAACTGGTGGTTAACACTGAAGTTAAACTCAACAACCAGTCACAAACTGTGCTTCTGATCCCACACACGGGTTATCGAGAAGCTGAAAAAAGAAATCACATGGCCCCCTTTATTGCATTCCAGTTCTCCGACTCCCAATCAGCACCTAGGTCCAGTACAGTGAGAGGTTATTTAAAACTCTGCTCATATACAAAATGTTTTCTGACCCCAAAGGTCAGCCACATTAAGATCACTATAGGTTTGGATCTTACCCAAAAGACCACACTGCCAGCCAATCCTTTAGCATGGAAAGACAAGACAGGACAGGACACAAAAAAAGTTGTTAAATGGGAAAGCAGTGAGATGCATTCCAAAATCTATATATCAGGTTATTATCAGTATTTTTGATCTGCAGTCTAGAAAGTCCGTCTGGAACACAACCACAAGTTCGATGGGTCTTTCAGTACTTTGTTCAGGCTTCAATTTGTGAAGTTGCTCCAGAGGTAGGAAGAGGATTGAAGACAAAATGGAGATGATGCAGCTGCCCTTTATATTCCTTTTGCCATGTGGCTTGTACTACCTGTGTCCCAAACACAAGCTTCACAGCACAGGGCATGGAAAAGCCTCGGAAGTCTCAGCACACAGACATACCCCTGCATGTCTTGCTGACTCAATAGGTTTATGCCCTTGATCAGGGATGGGCAAAGTACGGCCCACGGGCCACATCCAGCCGACAGGACCATCCTGCCCAGTGCCTGAGCTCCTGGCTGGGAGGCTGGCCTCCCCGCAGCCACACCACCGTGCGGGCAGCGCTCCTGCGGGGCGGGGCTGTGCGCTCCTGCAGGGCAGTGTGTCTGGCTCTGTGTGGTCCACGTGACTGCCAGACACGCTGCTCTGAGCGGCATGGTAAGGAGGTGGGGGCGTTGGATAAGGGGCAGGGAGTCCCAGGGGGCAGTCAGGGGACAGTTGGATGGGGCGGAGGTTCTGAGGGGACGGGGGCTGGATAGGTGTGGGAGTCCCAGGGGTCTGTCAGTGGGCAGGGGGGTGGATAGAGGTCAGAGCAGTCAAGGGACAGGTAGCAGCGGGGTTGGGTAGGGGGTGGGGTCCTGGATGAACCCATATCCAAACCCCGCCCCTGACAAACCCGGGACTCCTACGCCTATCCAACCCCCAGTTCTCCATCCCTGACCGCCCGCCCAATCGTCCCCTGCTCCCTGTCCTGACTGCCCCCAGGGCTCTCTGCCCCTTATCCAACCCCTGCCCCTTACCACAGCCACGCGGCTGCCGAGCTAGACATGAGGTCCCTCAGGGCGCGCAGACCAGCCCCCTTACCATGCCACTCAGAGCAGTAGGGCTGCAGCCCCACCGCTGCAGCACTGCCCAGGAGTGGTGGGCCAGGCGCTGGTGGTGCGGCATGTTGAGGCTGCAGGGGACAGCGGGGCGAGGGGACAGCAGGGGAGAGGAGGGGAGGGGAGAGCCTCTCAGCCGGGAGCTCAGGGGCCGAGCAGGCTGGGTGTGGCTTGCGGGCTGTAGTTTACCTACCCCTGACCTACATGTTAGTTTGTAAAAAGAACAGGAGTACTTGTGGCACCTCAGAGACTAACAAATATATTTGTGTTTTATCTGCATTTCTTTTGTAAACAATTCTGACTTTTATGCCTCGTTACCTGTAGTCACTTAAAATCTTTTTTTTTTGGTAATTAACAATCTTGTTTTATTGTTTTATCCAACTCGCGTGTTTGCATTAAAGTGTGTTGGAAACTGCATTTGGGATGTAGCGGGGTGGGCGTCGCTCCTGCCCTGAAGAGTTAAAAACAGCCTGAGAGGGCTGTGGCTGGAGAAAGCAGCTTTTAGGCTGGGCTGCTTGGGGGAAGTGGCTGCAGCTGGGGCCAGGCCCCAAACAGACTCAGCTGGCCTATAAAGGCAGAGAAGCCAGGGGCAGATAGAGTCTTTCTCTGTTTGTAGAGGGAGATGGGCCTGGCTGCAGGGAGCTGGACACAGGGTACCTGAGTGGAGCAGGGCTGGGGAAGGCAGAGGAGCTGGGGAGCTCCAGCCTGGAAAGCCCCAGGCTGTGGCCTAGCAGAAGGCAATAGGTGCTGGGGTTGCAGAGGGCAGCCCAGCGGTGAGCAAAGGCAGCAGGTCAAACTCTCCTTGCCAGTGATGAGTGGCTGATACTGCAGCCTGCCCCAGGGGTGGGGCCAGGCGATGACTGGCCTTATACTGAGCCGAGTAGGAATAGTGGGTGGGAGTTCCCTGGGAGGAGACCCTAAGACTGAGGGTTACTGCCAGAGGGCAGCACCCAGGTAAAGGGCACCAGGTCCAGGGAGGAAATGGGGCCAGAGGACAGGCGGATCACCCGGCCTGCTGAGGGTGCCAGAGCTGGAATGAGCTAATTCCCAGAAGTCACCAGCAGGGGTGCAGCAGGGATGAGTCCACTCATCTACATGGGATAACAAGGCTGGTGCATGTCATTTTCCACAGATGAAATGACAGACTTCATATGAGCTTGCCTTGTTCAGTAGTGTGCTGGACAGGAAAGATGCACATTTCTGGGGAAGTCTGGGAACAGAAACTTTTCTGGGGTTTTCCTGTGCTGCACTGTAACTCCTGGGTCGCTGACTAGCAGCACTCAATACTGTGTAGCTGGGAGCAAGTTACATGCTGGAGACTGTGTGTTACCTGCCCAGGAGCGCTGCTCTCACAGTAAATCAGTGTAAAGTCACCCCAGCCTGGGGAACTGAGGGGACACAGCTGTTCAACCTCCAGATTGCACTGTGGTTAATGTCACAGACACTCAATTTCAAAGAGGCTCCCAAAACACAGAAAGTAAATCCATGTCCCAGAAATCCAAGACTCCAGAGAGAGGGCAAGTCTCCCTACCACTGCTTCTTGCTGACAGCGAGGTCAGAGACAATGAGAGAGTCCTGGGAAGCTGGGAACAGTAACCATTGGCTGGTGGGGTTCAGTGGAGAAAGGGAACAGGAAGGGCAGGGATAGTACTGAATGCAGGATCTCAGCAGTACTAGATGTCAGGATGGCACATAGTGCAGCCCATTGGAAAACATAATCCCAACTATACATACAAAATGATGAGGTGTAAATTAGCTGTTTCCACTCGAGAGATCTTGGAGTCATGGATAGTTCTCTGAAAACATCCACGCAATGTGCGGCAGTCAAAAAGCGAACGGAATGCTGGGAATCATTAAGCAAGGGATGAAAAGACAAAATATCATATTGCCTGTATATAAATCTATAGTGCGTCCACATCTAGAATCTCGGCTGTAGGGCTGGATTTTATAATGTGCTGGGAGAATTTAATGTATGATTTGATTTCATCCTGTCAGCCACCCTGTTTGAATAGCAGAAAGGAATGACAGACCAGAACAATCCTTCTGACTGATTATGGTCATCTTTTGTTTTAGGATAAGTTACACTGTCTACTATGGTTTCTCTATGTATTACAAATTAGGCACTCTAGTTAAATCTACATGTCTTTGTTTTAAGGTTTAGTAAATAAGAGATAGGATTCTCTATTGTGTCTATGTTAAGTAGATTAGAAAACATTGAAGGCAAGGTTTCATTTGCAATGCCTTTTGCTCGATATAAAACATTACTGTTTGTATTCTCAGTGGGTCTGTGTGAATGAGGATGTATGCATCAGGAAAGAGAAGGTGTAAGGCCATTGTTATAGCCAGAGTCAAGGAAGAGGTCAAGAGACTTAAAGGACATCAAAGAATCAACAACGCATCCATAACGAAGGGCAGATTGATGACCCTGAGGTCAAGGCTGGCACCCCTGAGGACAATTGATTAAATCAGAACAAAGGACAGGTTGACCCTCTCAGAGGTGCACTGGAATGTTTACACCAGTTAAGTAGTAACGATCACAAACAGATACAGCAAAATCCATAGGCTTCAGCAAGGCAAAAACCTATAAGAACCAGGGTGCTTGGCCATGGGGTTTGGGTTCATCTTGCCACACTCCCGGAGCACTGGATTGCGACCGACAAAGCCCAGCCCACACTCATGCTCAGTGTAATTGGCCATTAGATTGACTCGAGCTACAACGGACTGGTAACTATGAACTGTTCTGGCAGAGGGTGTGTGTGTAAAAGCATATGCTAACTGTTATATTCTCAATAAATGCGCGTTTACCTTCCTCTATAAAGATCCCGTGTGCTTTGTAGGAGCATAACACTGCGTTCAGATGTGGTCGCCCCATCTCAAAGAAGTTTACTTATGCAAACAGGAGATATTTGACACTGTGCAATATTGTTCCTGTGTTCTGCAGCAGGAGGGTCTGTGGCAGTGTGTGGGTCACTGGCATATTGGGGTGATGCAGAGACAGGACAGAGCAGAGGTGGCATTGTGGGGCTGGCGTGAACCGTATCTCTTCATTTCCTTCCAAGAACTGAGGGACAGAAATCATACCCAGCAGGTCACATTCTCATAGTTCTCCTGCATGACGTCTCTGTAGAGGGCTCTCTGAGCGAGGTCAGCAGAGCCCACTCTTTCCCTGGAGAGAAATACACAGCCACCTCCTCAGAAGGTCACTGGCCCCTGAAAGAGCAAGAGTCCAACACTCAGTACCTGCTGCCTCACTCACAGCCCCACTATTTGTGGGGAGAGAAAGCAAATCAAATGCAAGCTCTGGGTGGATCACAGTCAAGTCCCACCTCCACACCCCACTCAGGCATCCTGGAAACTTACCAGGTTAGAGGGGACAGAATAGAGAGTCCCTTTTCTCTCTCCCCAGCAGATCCATCACACTCCTACTAGCCACAGACGGATAAAGGAGATGGAGCCCTAGCAGGGGACCAGGGAGGCTCCATGGTGAAGCCCAACACCCTCCCCATTGTGAGGAGCTGGATGTAGAGGAGGGAATCTCCCTAAACCTCACTTGTTGGGTGCCCCCTTCATATCTCCACAGCAGCCACGCTGGTCAGTCAGATTCAGGCTCCAGCACTGGGAGTCTGGTCAGTTTTCTAAACCTGGCCATGTAGGAGGGTTATTTTCCTGTTTCACAAATTGGGGTATTTCCACCTCACTAATCTCATGGGTCTGTTCCTGGGAGTCTGGGCCATTCATTAAAACTCCCCCAGCAGGAATGTCACAAGCGTCCTCCTCCCTTCCCCCCACCCTGTGCATTCCTGCCCTGCTCCAAAACCAGACATTGCAAATCTTCCCATCTCGGTGTTGCCTGTCCCTCTCCTCTGCAGGAACCACCAGCAACCCCCCGATAATCCCTACCTGAACAGGCTCCGCTGCAGCCATTTCCCTGTCCATAGCAGGGTCGGATGGCTTCAAGAGTGGCTATGGGCGTCATTCTGCAGCCTGGGAGGGTGAGAAAGGGCTTCAGTTGTGGGGTTACAGAACAGGCTTTAGTTAATTTCTAGGATGATTCCACAGGCCCCTTTCCTGCAGACAGACATCCTGGGCCTACCATGCTGAAATGCTCCAGTCTGCTATTACAGTGTGAGGCACAGCCCCTCCTGTATAGGCTAAGCTGAGAGAGATTTTTTGCGTACCTTCTCCATCCCCAATCGGATAACAAGATGCTATACGAACACAAGGCTGAAAAGAGCCCAGAACCAAGGTCACTGTGGGGATTCCCTCGGGACACTGACCCTATAAACGGTCACACCCCAGAAGGGAATATGAGTCAAGAACCAGCTTTCTCTGTCGATGTACCTAGCATTCACTGGAGGAAAGTGGATCTGCCCGGATGCTGCAATACATGTTAATCTGGGTGGACTAGAGAGCTGGAAATCTCTCCCACCACTCATTTCTCCCACTGCCTTTCAGTCTCTCCTTCCCCTGTCCTCTCCCCTGCCCTCTGTGGGACAGTCCCCATTCCTGGGGGCTTTGCTCTCCCAGGGCTGGATTTGCTCTGGCCAATTGCTAACTTGGGAGGAGAGCTGTTTGTGTAGGAGTCCTTTCTTGCCAGTCCCCAATTTTTCTCAGAGGTCTTTCAGTTGCTGGACTCTGGTAGGGTGCCAGTGGGGCAGGGCTGCCCCAGGGGCTGATACCAGCTGCAGAAAGTCATCACCTGGGCTGGGCAGAGAAGCAGCTTTAATTAAGGTCACATCCCAGCAGAGAGCCCCTGCTGGGAGCAGCAGCAACTGCTAAGCCTGGTCTCCCAGATCACAATGGAGGCTGCAGCATCTGACCCAGGAAGCTGAACCCCAATTTCCTGAGCAGAGAGGGACAGAGCGTTTGAGCAGCTTCCCTCCTTTAGCTCTCTGGGGAGAGCAGCTAATGAGAGCCCTCCTCACAGGGAGAATTGCTGATCTCATTTGCCCCACTGTCCATCTGGAGACACTCCTTGTGGATCCATCCAGTGAATCTGGATTAACAATTTTGGAAGAGACCATTGTGTGGCATTTCTAGCCATCTTCCACCCTCCAAGATCTAGAACAAGGACTGGGGTGGGGGCATGAATATTTCTGCGGGACCAGAAGTTCCTGCAGTTTTCAAGAGGTGAGAAAAGAGAAATCTGTGTTTTCACCTGACAGTGTTTGGTAAGTGGATAGAAAGTTATCAGGGTGAGGGGGCCTGGCTGGGGGCTGCCTGGCCGAGCTTGGAGCCAGGATTGTGGCACAAACTGATCCGGGAGCAGGATCAGGGTTAGCAGCAGCCCCCAGACACCCCCCAGTGCCCAGACCCCACAGCCGGGGCCCCAGACACCCCCACAGCCCCAGCCAGGGTCCTGCCAGATCGTCCCGGCCCCCAGTCCCCAGAGCCCTGGCCAGGGGCTCCAGACACCCCAGAGCCCCACCAGCCCCAGGAGAGCTGGACACTGGCGAAGGGAGAGAAAATGGGGCACAATCGGGGCAGGGAACTTCTCCGGGGGGGGGACGGGGGGGTCACCCTGGGGGCTGCTCGTGGCTCTCTAGGGAGAAAGGGGGCGGGGGGTCCCCACGGGGGGGGCAGCGGTAAATCCGAGGGGGTCTCAGCCCCCCCCTTTCTCTCCCCGCTCCTCGGGGTCACCGGCCCCCGGCCATGTCCGGGCTGCCCGACACTTCCCCCCCCCGCCCCCGGGCTCGCGCCGGGACCTGGAGGCTGCAGCGGGGGCGGGGCCCGGGCCGGGCGCGGGGGGGTTAATGAAGGTCTCCCCCGCCGCGATCTGCGCATGCCCAGAGCACAACGGCACAAACCCTTCTCCGGCCCGGGAGAGGCTCCAAAGGCCCCGCACGAGCCAGGCAGAACCTCAGCGCGCGTCCACGCTCCGGGTCCGCCTCCCCCTCCCTGGCCGACGTCACTTCCGCTCCAGGGAGAGTCCGGAACTACATCTCCCAGCCTACCCCGGGGCCGCGTCCGCCCTCCCCAGCCCAGGTAAAGGAGGGGTCAGCAGCTGGAACTGCGCATGCTCCGTGCGAGCCCCGCTACGGGCGGGAGAACAAAGCTGCTGCTGCCGCCTCCGTGTGAGCCGGTGAGTGAGAGACCCGGGGGGGGGGCAGGCACGTGACTCTGTCCCGGGGAACCTGGGAGAAGCCTCGGAGCCGCCTCGGCCCCGGGAGCCGCAGCAGGATCCGCCCCGGACCCGCTGGGATGGGGGGGGGAGAAGCCGGAGTTGCGGGGGGGGGAAGGTCGGTGGGACGCGGGGGGGGCGGGGGTTGAACTGTCTCTGGGCAGCCCGGAAATTCCCGTGGGGGGGAAGTGGCGGGGGCGGGGAGGAATTGGCTCCTGTCCCTGTTGGCGCCTCTCGCCCCCCCCGGCACAGAGTCTCTCCGGTTCTGCCCCGTTTCTCGCTCGGGGTCTCGCTCGGGCTGTAACATCCGGGGAGATTCGCCCCCCCCCCCCGATCCGCTCACGCGGCTCCCCATGGCAAAGGGTCTCTGGGAGGGGTCGATTCCCGCAGTGCGAAGCTGTGGCCACCTCTGGGGTGGATCCATGGTGGCCACTATTAGCTAGTGACAGGGCATGGACCTTTCTTGCCCTCCAGGCCTTCCGTTCTCCTGTTAAAGCAGCACCGCCCAGGGATCCCTCTGCCCGTGTGACTGGCCAGCAGGGGGCAGTGATAACTTTCTATCCACTTAGCAGACACAGTGAGGTAACTGTTGCTGGGGTAGGGGATGGGGTGTCTGTGTGGGGAGATTGCAGCTGGAGCTGAAGGGGCGTTGTGGTGGGGGGAGGCCTCTGGGTGACTGGGCAGGGGGTTCTGGAGGTTTAGGGGGAGGTTTCTGACGTGCCCAGCCCTGAGGCTGTGGGTCCTGGAGGTGGGTATCACTGGGGACACGTTGGTGCAGAACAGTGAGGGTGGGCGTCTCTTGGGGAGGCGGGGCAGGGGGCTGGAGGGAGCTTGGTGCTGTGCCAGGGGCTCAGTCGTGCCCAATGCACAGAACTGGGTGGGGGAGTGCCAGGCGCTAGGTCGGGATGCCAGGCAAGCAGAGGGAGGGGTCCCGTTGTAAAGCATCAGGGGGTCCCAGGCAAACGGCCTGGCAGGTCCTGCTGGAGGACAGGTGGGGTCCTAGGCAGGCAGTAGGGGAATCCTGGGCAGGCAGTGAGGGACTGAATTCCCAGTGAGGGGTCCCCTGGGGGGGTGTCCCTGGCTGTTGGGGGCTCTTGGTGGGGGGAACCCTTTAGGATTCCCAGCCTGCCAGTGATAGTCTGGTGGGGGTTCTCTGGCCAGTGGGGTGCTGAGGGGTATCTGGAGTTCCTGTTCAGAGATTTTGGGGGATGGGTCCCAGGGAGGGGTCGATTCCCGCAGTGCGAAGCTGTAGCCACCTCTGGGGTGGATCCATGGTGGCCATTATTTGCTAGTGACAGGCCATGGACCTTTCTTGCTCTCCAGGCCTTCCGTTCTCCTGTTAAAGCAGCACCGCCCAGGGATCCCTCTGCCCTGTGACTGGCCAGCAGGGGGCAGTGATAACTTTCTATCCACTTATCACACACAGTGAGGTAACTGTTGCTGGGGTAGGGGATGGGGTGTCTGTGTGGGGCGATTGCAGCTGGAGCTGAAGGGACATTGTGGTGGGGGGAGGTCTCTGGGTGACTGGGCAGGGGGTACCCTAGTCAGGCTGGTGCGTTCTGGAGGTTTGGGGTTTCGAGGTGGTTCTGAAAGTGCAGCCACAAGGGCTTTGGGTCCTGGAGGTGGAGTGTGCTGGGGGTCTTTTGGCTGCAGAACAGCAGAGGTGGTGTCTCTTGAGGAGGCGGGACAGGGGTTGGGGAGCCTGATGCTGTGCCAGGGCTCTGTCACCAGACTTCCCCGCTGGCTCCTGGGATGGTTGTATGCTCAGGGCACAGAGCTGAGGTGAGGATCCTGGCACTAGGTCAGGATGCCAGGCAAGCATCGAAGTCCCACTGTAAGCATCAGGGTCCCAGGCGTGGCATGGCATGGCAGATCCTGCTTTGAGGGCGGGGGTTGCTCCTAGGCAGACAGTGAGGACTGGGTTCCCAGTGGAGGATTTCCCCCTTGGGGCGAGGTGTCCTAGCTGCTGGGGCTGTTAGTGGGGAACCCCAGTTCCCCAACCTGGCAGCCACATGGTCTGAGTGAGATTCCTGCCCGGTGGGGCTTTGAGGTATCTGGGGCCCCTGTGGCAAAGCTCGGGGGGGTGGAGATGCATCCCAGATGGGACCCCTGTTTGGGGTCTGCTGGAGCCCCTGGTTGGGGGCTCAGGAACTGCTACAACCATGATCCTTCTCTCTGATCAACTTGTGCCAGAGTCCTGGCTCCAGGCACTGCCCGGCATTCTCCAGCCACATGCCCCATCACTGTGATAACTTTCTATCCACTTATCAGACACTGTTAGTGTGAAATCACAGATTTTGCTTTTTCCTCTTTTGAAAACTGCAGGAACTTCAGTTCCGTTTGGAAAATTGGTGCCCCAGTCCTTGTCCGAGATATGGGGGGTGAGGCAGGTGGGAAGGGGGCTAGAAATGCCACACAATGGTCTCTTCCACAGCGTTCTGGACTCCTTCTTTCTGAAATCTGGTTTCATTGAGACCATTGTTAATCCAGCATCACTGCATGGAAAGACAAGGAGTGACTCCGGATGGACAGTGGGGCAAATTAGATCAGCAGTTCTCCCTTTGAGGAGGGGCTCTCATTAGCTGCCCTCCCCAGAGAGCTAAAGGAGGGAAGCTGCTCAAACGCTCTGTCCCTCTCTGCTCAGGATATTGGGGTTCCGCTTCCTGGGTCAGACGCTGCAGCCTCCATTGTGATCTGGGAGACCAGGCTTAGCAGCTGCTGCTCCCCCAGTGGGGGTTCTGTGCTGGGAAGTGACCTTAATTAAACTTCTTCTCTGCCTGGCTCAGGGGATGACTTTCTCCAGCTGGTCCTAGCTCCCTAGAGTAGCCCTGTTAGTACTGAGTTCTGAGCCAGACATTCCAAGTAACTGAAGGAAACGAAGGGAAAATGCTGGGGTCTGGTCTTAAAATGATTCTACACAAATAGCGCCCCTCCCCCCGGTCATTTCTCCTCCCATTAGCAATTGCAGGAGCAAATCCAGCCATGGGGGAGCAAACTACCCAGGAATGGGACTTTCCTACCAGACGGGCAGGGAGAGGGGACAGGGAAAAGGAGAGAGAAGGGGAACGAGAGAGAAAGGGGCCATGGGAGCGAAGGAGTTTTGAGAGAGATTTCCAGATCTGTTATCTGCCCAGGCAGGTGTATTACTGCACCCTGGATACAGTCACTTTCCTGTGGAAAAGATGAGGATCAGACAGAGGAAAATCCAGTTCCTGACTCCATCTCCCTCCTGCTGGGGTGTGGCTGCCATGGGGTCTGTGTCCGCGGCAATCCCCCCCTGTGACTCCTTGGGTTCTGCTCTTTTCTCGCCTTGTGTTCAGAGACTTTGTTATGGGATGGGGGGGAGGGAGAAGGGAGGTTAAAAATCTCTCTCTGGGCTTAGCCTGACAGGAGGGGCCAGGTCTACACTGTAATAAAGAGATTGAGCATTTCCCAGCATGGCAGAATCTAGGATGTCTGTCTGCAGGGAAAGGGCCTGGGGGAATCGTGATGTGAAATTAACTAAAGCCTGTTCTGAAACACCCACAAATGCCCTTCTCACCCTCCCAGGCTGCAGAATGACGTCCATGTTTCATTCCAGCTCATCCCATCCTGCCATGGGACAGGGGAGAGAAATGGCTGCAGAGGAGCCTGTTCAGGTAGGGATTATCGGGAGGTTGCTGGTGGGTTCCTGCAGGGGGGAGAGGGACAGCAAATACACCGGAGATGGGAAGATTTGCACAGTCTGGTTTGGAGGTTGGAGCGGGCCAAGGAAATGCACAGGGTGGGAAAGGGAGGAGGACAGAGTGTGGCAAACCTGCTGGGAGTTGTTTAATAAGGAGCCTAGATTCTAGGAACAGACCCATAAGGTTCGGAGGTGGAAATGCCCTAATTGGTTAAACAGAAAATAACCCACCTACACGGAGCTAGGAAAACTGACCAGACTCCCAGTGCTGGAGCCTGACCCGACTAACCAGCAGCTGCTGTGAGATATGAAGGGGGCACCCACCAGTCAGGCTTAGGGGAGATTCCCCTCCCATCATATTCAGCTCCTCACAATGGGGAGGGTGTTGGGCTTCCTACCAGGGAACTCTCCTTGGACCCGGCTAGGGGCTCCATCTCCTGTATCGGTCTGTGGCTAGTAGGTGTGTGATGGATCTGCTGGGAGAGACAAGGGGCTCTCTCTTCATCCCCTCACCCTGCTGTTTCCTGGATGCTCTGAGCAGGGTGGGGGTTGGACTGTGACTGTGATCCACCCAGAGCTTCCCTTTGGGCTCCTCTGCCCCACAAATAGTGGGGCTGTGAGTGGGGCAGCAGGTACTGAGTATTGGACTCTTGCTCTTTCAGAGGCCAGTGACTTATGAGGAGGTGGCTGTGTATTTCACCAGGGAAGAGTGGGCTCTGCTGGACCCTGCTCAGAGAGCCCTCTGCAGAGACGTCATGCAGGAGAACTATGAGAACGTGACCTCGCTGGGTAAGGATTCCAATCTCTTCCCTTCTTGGTAGGGAAATTAAGAGATAAAGTTAATGCCAGCCCCACAATGCTACCTCTGCTCCGGCCTGTTTCAGCATCACCCCAATATGCCACAGAGGACCCTCCCCTCCCCCCCACTGCAGAACACTTTGGGAACAGAGCACAGGAGCAGTATTGCACAGTGTCAAATAGCTCGTGTTTGCTCAAGTGAAACTGGGGGTTAGGTCCAGCATAATGAACAGAAGGTTCCTACCCCTGCCCTTCTCTTCAAACACTGAGCCTACTCCCCCCCAAACCAGAATGTGCTTGGGGTGTGAGAGGCAGGCTGCTGGAGTCAGAGCTGCTGGTCCAGGGTTACTTATCACACAGACACTCGGGGTACGGCTACACTTGCAGCTGTACAGCGCTGGGAGTTAAACCTGCCTTCGTACAGCTGAGTAGGGAAAGCGCTGCAGTCTGTCCACACGGACAGCTGACAGCACACTGGTGTGGCCACATTTGCAGCGGCATTGGGAGCGGTGCATTATGGGCAGCTATCCCAGCATTCAAGTGGCTGCAATGTGCTTTTCAAAAGGGGGGTGGGTGGAGTGTGAGAGGAGCGTGGTGGGAGAGAGTGGGGTTTTGGACTGCTGAGAGTGTCAGCACCCTGCCTTGCAAGTTCCGACCCCCTCCCTCCTCCGCCCCTCTCTCACTGAAAGCAAACAGCAGCTGTTTGTTTTTTTCCTCACAGACCAGATAAGCAGCTTCCCTCCAACCCCCTTCCCTCCTCCCCGTGCTGCCTCTCTCTTCAAGCAAACATTAGCTGTGGGCGTTCCAAAGGGAGCCCCTGCCTCCTCTACTCATTCACAGCAAACAGGAGCTGTGTTTGGTTTTGACAAGCAGCTCCCGGAGCCCGGAGTTCACAACAAAACAAAGAGAGGCATCACAACAAAACAAGGAGAGGAACCTTCACTTAAAAGGATTATGGGGAGTTTCTGGAGGTCAATCACTGCATAATAAGGTTACTCCTGTTTACACTGGAGCGGCAGCATCTCAGCCACTCCACAGCAGCTGTTATTCCTCTCGGGAGGCGGAGTACCTGCAGCGCTGTAGCCACGGAGATGCAGCGCTGCATGTGCCTTGCCAGTGTGGACGAGAGTGAGTTACAGCGCTGTGGGCGGCTTTATTGCACTATGACTCGCAAGTGTAGCCAAGGCCTGAGTGCCCGTTCTCAAGAAACTGACCAAACGCTTCACTGAGGCTACTTAGGATGAAACACATTGAGATACAAGTGCATGGCCAATATTCATAACTTCAAATACAAAAATGATACACACATACAGGCAGCATAATCATAACCAGCAAACTACAACCTTTCCGTAGACACCCCACTGGGCCTCCCCTGTACAAGACCTGGTGCAGCCATAGGCCCCTGGTTGCAGCGGTGATCTATACGGTCACAGTTCATGTCAGTAACATCACAGTGGGCACGTCGAAGGGGGCTGGTCTGGAAGCGGGAGGGGGCAGGAAAGCCACAAGGTGGAGGAAGGGAGGGGGACAGGGTGTGATAAATCTGCCGAGATTTGTTTACTGTGGTGCCTAGATCCCAGCACCAGCCCCCTATGGTTTGTGGGTGGGAATTCCCTAATTAGTCAAGCAGGAAACACCCCCCCCCCCCCATGGGGCTAGGGAAACTTACCAGACTTCAGTACTGGAGCCTGAACCTACTAGCCAGAGGCAGCTGTGAGATCTAAAGGGGCACCCACCAGTGAGGCCAGGGGAGACACCCCATCCCCTCCCATCCGGCTGCTGGCAATGAGGGTGTTGCCATTCACACCAGGGAGCTGTCCCTGGACCCTGCTGCGGGCTCCATCTCCTGTCCCAGCCTCTGGCTAGTAGGTGAGTGAGGAATGGGAAGACTCCTGCCCCCTCTCTCTGCTGGGAGGAGTGGGGGTGCTCTTTGTCTTCCCTCCCCTTGATGCTTCCTGGCTGCTGTCCTGTGATGGGGTGTGGGTGGAACTATGCTGCCTCCCTGCCTCCCACAGCTTCCAAGTGATTGGCCCCTTCCCTGTGAGCAGTGGGGTTGTCAGTAGGCAGCAGGTACTGAGTGAGGGGCTCTTGCTCTTTCAGGGGCCAATGGCCTTCGAGGAGGTGGCTGTGTATTTCACCGAAGAAGAGTGGGCTCTGCTGGACCCCGCTCAGAGAGCCGTCCACAGAGCTGTCATGAAGGAGAACTATGAGAACGTGACCTCGCTGGGTAAGGATTCCTGTCCCCTCGGTTATTAGAAGGAGAAGGAAGAGTTGAGGTTCACAAGACCCCACAATGCGACCTCTACTCTGCCCTGTTTCAGTAACACTCCAACAGGCCAATGAGACATACTAGCACTTTGCCGCCCCCCCTCCCCCCCCCGCCACACAACACTCAGGAACAGGATAACACAAAGCCCAACACCTTCTCTTTGCTAAGGCAAAACTTGGTTAGGTCCAGTGCAGGGAACAGAAGCTACCTACGCTTGGCCTGCACTCAAACCCTGAGTCAGCTGCTCATTATCCCGCTCAGACTTTCCCAATGTCACCACCCCTCTACCCTCGCACTCAGGATTCCGTCACTTACCCCTATGGAGTATTGGAGGCCATTAGCACATATGCCACCAGAATGCTGACAACCCTCGTGACAGAACACACCCTTGTGCACCTTCATTGACACAACCTACAACACTAAGCACTGACATGAGGAATACCTGTTCCTTCGAGATTCACACGCACCTCTCTTCTTATCACAGTCCCAGCTCTGCCAAGTTGCTCCAACTGTTCCCTCCGCTGTTCATGTAAAACTACAGCTGACACAAATAATGGCATGTTCTTAGTCTTCCTTCTATTGATCATTGATCAGTACATTTTAAGGCCAGGAGATACTATTAGGTCATCTAGTCTGACCTTCCATATACAGCCATACACTTTCATCCAGTTACCATTGTAGTGAGCTGAATAGCTTGTGTTTTGATGAAAATATCTTCCAGAAAGGCATCCAGTGTTGAGTTGCAGACTTCAAGAGATGGAAGTGCCAAATTTTCCCAGTTAGTTGGTAAACCGTAGCTCCACCCTTACTGACCTATTCCCAGTGACATTTGCTAGCCCCAAGGTTAGGGAATAGGGGCAGAGCTAAGCTTCCTTTTGCAGGTGTGGTGGGTAGTTCTTCATTTACTGGTTCTCAGATGTTTAACTTTCACCACTCTCCACATACTGGAAGGGCAGAGGCAGCACTAGGCAACCTTAACTGTGCTTTAATGTAGTTTATAGAATCATAGGACTGGAAGGGACCTAGAGAGGTCACCTAGTCCAGTCCCCTGCACTCATGGCAGGACTAAGTATTATCTAGACCAGGGGTGGCCAACCTGTGGCTCCGGAGCCACATGCGGCTCTTCAGAAGTTAATATGCGGCTCCTTGTATAGACACTGACTCTGGGGCCGGAGCTACAGGTGCCAACTTTCCAATGTGCTGGGTCGGGGGGGCTCACTGCTCAACCCCTGGCTCTGCCACAGGCCCTGCACCCACTCCTTCCTGCCCCCTCCCCTGAGCCTGCCATGCCCTTTCTCCTCCCCCTCCCCCCGAGCCTCCTGCATGCCACAAAACAGCTGATTGGGAGGTGTGGGGAGGGAGGGCACTGATCCGTTGGTGGGAGGTGCTGGGAGCTTGGGGAGGAAGCTTATGGGGTGCTGCTGATGTATTGCTGTGGCTCTTTGGCAATGTACATTGGTAAATTCTGGCCCCTTCTCAGGCTGGTTTAACTGCAATGAATTGACAGCCCTACTTCCTATCCATTCTGACTAACTCCTGGCAGTAGCTCCCTCCCTGCACTTCCTTCTGCCTGAGTATTTGGGTGGGAACTGGCTGAAGAATTCATCTCTTCCTCTCTCTCCTTTGGGGAACTTCAGTCCATGATTTTTTTTTTCATCTCTAGCTGTTATTCCACTTTGTTCTCCCCTTTCCATTCCTGTTTGTGATGGTTTTTCTTTCTGCATCCCAGCAGGTGCTGGACTGGGGAGTGAGACCATGGAGCAGAATTCTCAACAGGAAGATGATGAGGAAGTGGAACCACATGGCACATTATTGCAAATATGCAAAGGGAGTGTGTCCAGGAGTTGTGATCAGGGAAAAGCCTGTGAGAGTCAGCACATTCCAGAGAGGTGGCAGGGAAACCAGGCAATGCAGAAGGTTGGTTATTCTGTTTATTATCGGAGAACTCGACTTCTCAAGGAAACCACGGCCTAGCAGAGAATCCCCACGGGAGAGAGAAATAACACGTGTGTTGAGTGGGGGGCCTGGTCTACCCTATGAGTTTTTATCAAATTTAGCAGCGTTAAATCGCATTAACCTTGCACCTGTCCACACAACGAAGCCCTTTGTATCAATATAAAGGACTCTTAATTTCGATATCTGTACTCCTCCCCAATGAGGAGTAGTGAAATCGATATTGCCATTTTGGATTAGGGTTAGTGTGGCTGCAATTCAACGGTATTGGCCTCGGCGCTATCCCACAGTGCACCATTGTGACTGCTCTGGACAGCAATCTGATCTCGGATGCACTGGCCAGGTAGACAGGAAAAGGCCCGCAAACTTTTGAATTTCATTTCCTGTTTGCCCAGCGTGGGCGCTGATCAGCACAGGTGACCATGCAGTCCCAGAATGGAAAAAAGCTCCAGCATGGACCGTGCAGGAGACACTGAAGCTGATCTCTGTATGGGAGATGAATCAGTTTTATCAGAACTCCGTTCCAAAAGACAAAATTTTGGAAAAATCTCCAAGGCTATGATAGACAGAGGCCACAACAGGGACTCAACACAGTGCTGCGTGAAACTTAAGGAGCTGAGGACGAGTGTAACGGAAAGCCAAAGAATCAAATGGACACTCACGGAGGGACTGAGGACTCTAGCTATCCCACAGTTCCTGCACTCTCCGAAAACCATTTGCTTTCTTGGCTGAGCTCCCAAGACTGACGGGTCAAAAACATTGTCATGGGTGTTTCAGGGTATATGTCGTCAGCCACCCCACCCCCTGAAAGCAACGGGAAAAAAATAATGTCTCGCCTTTTTCAATGTCACCGTCTGTCTACTGGATGCTGCGGGCACATGTGATGCTGCAGCGCTACACAGCAGCATCGCCTTCCCTTCCCAATGGCAGGCGGTGCAATATGACTGGTATCCATCGTCATCATGCCATGAGTGCTCCTGGCTGGCCTCGCTGAGGTTGGCCGGGGCGCCTGGAGCAAAACTGGGAATGACTCCCGGTCATTCCGTTCTTTAAGCTTTGTCTAATGGAGATTCAGTCCTGCCTACCTTCATGCCTTCCAGCTTCCATACTGGGCACACCACACAATCCATTGTCTACAGTCAAGCACTGAGGTACAAACGCATCTGCTCCAACCCCTCAGACAGAGACCAACACCTACAAGATCTCCACCAAGCATTCTCAAAACTACGATACCTGCATGAGGAAATAAGGAAACAGATCAACAGAGCCAGACATTTACCCAGAAGCCTCCTACTGCAAGACAAACTCAAAAAAGAAACCAACAGGACTCAGCTGGGGCTGTATGTGATGGCCAGTGAAAACCCCTCCAACCCATCATCAGGGATCTACAACCCATCCCTGGAGAATGATCCCTCACTTTCACAGGCCTTGGGTGGCAGGCCAGTCCTTGCCCACAGACAACCTGCCAACCTGAAGCATATTCTCACCAGTAACGCACACTGCACCATAGTAACTCTAACTCAGGAACCAATCCATGCAACAAACCTCGATGCCAACTCTGCCCACGTATCTACACCAGCGACACCATCACAGGACCTAACCAGATCAGCCACACCATCACCGGTTTATTCACCTGCACGTCCACCAATGTAATATGCCATTATATGCCAGCAATGCCCCTCTGCTATGTACATCGGCCAAACTGGACAGTCTCTACAGAAAAGGATAAATGGACACAAATCAGATATTAGGAATAGCAATATACAAAAACCTGTAGGAGAACACTTCAACCTCCCTGGCCACACAATAGCAGATCTTAAGGTGGCCATCCTGCAAAAAACGTCAGGACCAGACTTCAAGAGAAACCGCTGAGCTTCAGTTCATCTGCAAATCTGACACCATCAGCTCAGAATTAAAGAAAGACTGTGACTGGCTAGACAACTACAAAAGCAGTTTCTCCTCCTTGGTTTTCACACCTCAACTGCTAAAGAGGGCCTCATCCTCCTGATTGAGCTAACCTCGTTATCTCTAGCTTCTTGCTTGCAAATATATACCTGCCCCTGGAAATTTCCACTACATGCATCCAACAGAGTGGGTATTCACCGACAAGCTTCATGCTCCTGTTAGTCTATAAGGTGCCACAGGACTCTTTGCTGCTTTTACAGATCCAGACTAACACAGCTAATCTCCCCCGCCACCAATTTATCTCTGCTTTAATATCAGGATAGTGAACTCAAGCTAGCCAACTCCATGGCAAATCCTAGTGCAGTCAAGATCCAGGTAAATTTAACCTCCATGTACCTAGTTGAAGTTACTCCTGGTTCCCCCTCCTGGAGCTGATGGACATTCCTATTGGAGGGACACCCACCTCCATGACATGGCACAAAGGAGTGAATGAGAGTGTGGGACTCATCCCAAGGAAAGGTGAGCTGCAAAATTGAAAAGCAAACAATGCAGGTGAGGACTTGAGAGACCACAGTGACAAATGGTGCCTTAAAGTTCAGTGTGTGGGAATTAGCAAAGGAAAACAAAATCTAGACAAGATTTTTATGGTCTTTAACTCCTTGCAGCTTCTCGGATGACAAATAAGGGCTGAGCTCTGACAGAACTGTTTCCCTAGGGCATCCATAGGGTTTCTCCCTTGTGTGGGTCCTCTGATGTTGAATAAGGTTTGAGCGCTCAGTGAAGGTTTTCCCACACTGGCAGCATCCATAGGGTTTCTCCCTGTGTGGATCCTCTGATGATTACTAAGGGTTCAGAGCCGAGCAAAGGTTTTCCGCATTCACAGCATTTATCGGGTCGCTCCTATGTTGATTCTCTGATGTCTAATACGGTTTGAGCGCCTACTGAACTACAGCTGGGGTGACCATGGGGTCTGAGCCGGGGCAGCAGCAGCAAGGGGGCAATGTGGGGGACTTGTCACTTGGGAAAAATGAAACAGCAAAATCTCTCTCTGTGCTGCAGCAAAAGCCTCTCGTTTATCCCCGAAACCCCCTGCATGTAACTCTCCACCCCTACCCTGGCGCTCAGAAACCCGCTCACTCCTGTGCACATTTTTAATTTTTCTTGGCTTTGTACAAACAATTTCCTCATCAAAATGATCAAGGACATTTAAAATGTGAAAAACAAAACCAAAGAAACCCCCACCAGTCTCCCCACCGCACATGGCTTGGGTCTGACTTTTTTTTTCTGAAATTTTAAGGCAGTAAAACTCTGACTTCTATTGGCCAGATAACAAATGTCATTCTCCCATGCTGCACCTAAGGCCTTGTCTACAGAGGTGCAAAGCCACTTTTGGCGATGGAACTCCTCAGTTTCAGTGACATGATAAAACCACTTTGATGGGAGTCATAAGGGTTTTTATGCAAAGTTTTGTCACCAAAGTGTTAGTGTAGACACTGTGCTTTATTTTAGTGCTGTGATTGGCCTCTGGAAGGCGCCTCTCAATGCCTATCCTGACCCCTCTAGTCAGCAGTTTCAACTCTGCTGCCCTGCAGCTGGGTAAACACCTTCCGCCCCTCCCCCTTTAAAGGCCCAGGAACTTTTGAAATTCCCCTTCCTGTTTGCTCAGCATGGAGTATTCACATCCCATCTTCCCAGCTGACCAGTGGGGTTCCATGCAGCAAATGCTATCCTGCTTGGAGCACTGCAGAACTGCTTGATCTGATCAGTATCAGTTGCTCTGACTCCCCCTGTACCCAGCTACTGGCTCGCAGAACCACCCCAAATCCTCCAGCCACCCTGGCAAGGCCTGGCCTAGCAGGCTGGGCAGTGGGTGTCCAGCTCCCCAGCTTTCTCCACCCAGGGACCCACAGCCCCCAAGGTTGCAGGAGGCAACCCTGGCCCTGGGACGGACACACCGAAGGTGCTCGACCCTCTATGCCCAGCTGCTGGCCCATAGAGCCACCCCGAATCCTCTAGCTGCCCCCAGGTGAGGCCTGGCCTGGCCCTGGATAGCAAGTGTGCAGCCTCCTCCACAGGGACCCACAGCCCCCAAAACTACAGGACTGGGGTTGACCTGGTGGCTGAATGGGGACTTAGAAAAATTTCTAGCGCAACCATCAGGGACCGGCCACTCATGCCTAACCGAGCCTTACAGGTGCCGTGTCCAGTGTGAGTGGTCATGAATTATTATAATCCTTACAAGATTCCCATGGAAGGTGGGTGTGGTATATAGTTTGAATAACAAGTCAAGAGAAAGGAAAGTCTGCACATGAAGGACAGAACTTCATGGAACAGTGGTTTTATTTATTCTCTCCCATGCTAACAAAGGTATTAATAATATCTAGGACTGCAATAGAGCCCTTTGACTAAAAAGCCTGGCAGTTCTTCCTTGTTGGTATTCTGGCATGCCCAGGCTGAAAGGACTTTCGCATTGATCTTCAGCCATTTCCCTCTTGCTCCTAGAGGAAACCATAGTATTGACTTCATTGGCCCCAGTCAGTTCTTTAATCTGATTTGTCAATGTTTTAAAATGCCTCGCTTTCTCTGCTCAGCCCCTCCTCCTCTGCTCAGGTCCTTTCCCGGGCCAGGAGGTCACCTGACCTCTGTCTCCAACACCTTCAGTTGGCACCTTTGCAGAGAAGGGGCCCAGGCCCTCAGTTGCTAGGAGACAGAGTGCCAGGCATTTAGGTGCAGTGGCCGCTGCTCTGCAGCAATCACACAACCTTAGTCCACCACCTAGATATTAAGAACTTCCTAGGGGACACCGAGGCACTGTAGTGAGGGCGGGACAGGAAGTATAAAAGCCTGGCCTCAGCGTTCCAGTTGGGAGCAGGCTGCCAGAGAAGGGCAGAAGCTGGTGCCCGAGCTGACTCGGGCCCAGCCTGCCCCGTGCTCGGTACCTGGAGGAGCACTGGCCCGACCTGCCCCGTGCTCGTCACCCAGAGGAGCCGCCTGAACTTCCCCACATCCGACCTCCCGAGGAGTGGCCTGAACTTCCCCATGCCCGGTATCCTGAGAACCCATGGCCTGGGACCCACCGGACGCCGGCGGAAGACAGGTACCCAATGAGGGGGAGTTTGGAAGTGACCCGGGGGTAGCCGACCCCGGTCAGGCTGCAGATATACCTGAGCCTATGTCAGTGTGTTGCGGCCAGGATCCCCACTGACTGCAGCGGATCCACGCCGCTGCTAGGGCCCCGGGCTGTACGCAGAGGAGTGGGTGGGCCTGCGTCCCCCCTGCCACCCCTCTCACAGGTGGCAGTCTCCCCCTCACCTCAACGCTCAGGCGTAAGGGCCTGGGCCTATACACTAAACTGTTTGTCTGCTCAGCCCCTGCACCAGAGGGCCTGAGCTCCACTGACTTTGTGTGCTCAGTTGCTCAGCCTGCTGTCCCGAGCAAGGGGCCTGACCTGAGATGGCAGGCTTGTGGCTCCCCTCAGCCCCAGGGACTGGCCAGACCCGCACAGCAGGCCTGCCCTGGCCGACTATAGATCCAGATGGGCTGGCACATGTGCCTCCCCACAGGCAATGCAGGCCCCGGCATCAAACCCTGCACCATGTGATCCCCAAAACAGAGAAAATTAGGAGAACATTCCCAGTTTCCCAGTTTAATAAATAGTTATTAGATCCAATGCAGGCTGAAAGGACTTTCGCATTGATCTTCAGCCATTTCCCTCTTGCTCCTAGAGGGAAACCATAGTATTTGACTTCATTGGCTGATCAGTTCTTTAATCTGATTTGTCAATGTTTTAAAATGCCTCGCTTTCTCTGCTCTGCCCCTCCTCCTCTGCTCAGTTCCTTTCCCGGGCCAGGAGGTCACTGACCTCTGTCTCCAACACCTTCAGTTGGCACCTTTGCAGAGAAGGGGCCCAGGCCATCAGTTGCTAGGAGACAGAGTGCCAGGCATTTAGGTGCAGTGGCCCGCTGCTCTGCAGCAATCACACAACCTTAGTCCACCACCTAGATATTAAGAACTTCTAGGGTACACCGAGGCACTGCGAGGACGGGACAGGAAGTATAAAAGCCTGGCCTCAGCGTTGAGTTGGGAGCAGGCTGCCAGAGAGGGCAGAAGCTGGTGCCTGAGCTGACTCGGGCCCAGCCTGCCCCGTGCTTGGTACCTGGAGGAGCACTGGTCCGACCTGCCCTGTGCTCGTCACCCAGAGGAGCCGCCTGAACTTCCCA
This sequence comes from Mauremys reevesii, assembly GCF_016161935.1. Taxonomy (NCBI): domain Eukaryota; kingdom Metazoa; phylum Chordata; order Testudines; family Geoemydidae; genus Mauremys; species Mauremys reevesii. The sequence goes on from NW_024100851.1 coordinate 49,303, forward strand.
CATCCGACCTCCCGAGGAGTGGCCTGAACTTCCCCACGCCCGGTATCCTGAGGAACCCATGGCCTGGGACCCACCGACGACGCGGCGGAAGACAGGTACCCAATGAGGGGGAGTTTGGAAGTGACCCGGGGGTAGCCGACCCCGGTCAGGCTGCAGATATACCTGAGCCTAGGCCGCAACACACTGACAAGGATCCCCACTGACTGCAGCGGATCCACGCCGCTGCTAGGGCCCCGGCTGGCACGCAGAGGAGTGGTGGGCCTGCGCCCCCTGCCACCCTCTCACAGGTGGCAGTCTCCCCTCACCTCAACGCTCAGGCGTAAGGGCCTGGGCCTATACACTAAACTGTTTGTCTGCTCAGCCCCTGCACCAGAGGTCCTGAGCTCCTGAACTTTGTGTTGTTGCTCAGCCCCTGCACCAGAGGGCCTGAGCTCCACTGACTTTGTTGCTCAGCCTTGCAGCTGGAGGCCTGAGCCCGAACTGCCTCGGTATTATCGCCGCTGCCCCGAAGCAAGGGGCCTGACCTGAGTACGTGTGGCGGGCTGGTGTGGCTCCTCAGCCCCAGGAGGGTCGAGCCCCGCCCCACATGCACCCTCCTACAGGCACCAACACAGAAATCAGAGAAAACAGTAAGAACATTCCCAGTTTGCCACAACTCTTAAGAGATCCGGATGGCAGTGCACTAGAGAAACTATTTAATACTTGATCACAGGAATAATTCCCGATGGCAGAAAAACTGCTGTTAGCTGTTGATCCCTAAAACAACAGATTCTGAAGCCTTAAAAGACTTGTGGAATTGGAGACCATTGACTCTTGGATCCATTGTGCTTCGGCTTATTTCCGAATAATATCAAATCAACTTATGAAGGCATGCCCATTGAACGCATGACAAAGGATTTATTGCCATGATGCTGTTAGGAGACTCTTCAACTTCTCCATATAATACTCAACCAAGCTAAGCACGGCAAAAAATCATTAGGCGTGGTATTTGTTGATATTGCCAAGGTATTTGACACAGTATTGCATGATCATATCATGTGGGTACTGAGAGAAAGGGGCCTGGACAAGCATATGGTGGATATCATCAGTGACTCTTATAAGAATGTCCACACCTATATTGAAGTCGGAAAAGAATCTTTATCTATTGCAATAAAAGTTGGTGTTAAGCAAGGAGATCGCATCTCTCCATTATTGTTCAATCTTCTGCTTGACCCTCTAATTACAACGCTAGAGAAGACTCATATGGGATTCTCCTTTGGGATAAATAAGATAACATCTTTAGCCTTTGCAGACGATTTGGTCTTGCTTAGTGATACCTGGGAGGATATGAATATAAACATTGGGATTTTGGAAACCTTCTGTGGATTAACTGGCCTAAAAATACAAGTTAACAAGTGCTATGGGTTTTTTGTAAGCCCCACTCACGGCTCACATACTATTAACAATTGTGACGCTTGGAAGATAAACAAAGATAATTTGAACATGATTCTCCCTGGTGAGTCTGAAAAATATCTGGGACTCAAAGTTGACCCATGGACCGGGTTTTCTAATCCTCTACTTTCTGAAAAACTCAACATGTGACTTGAAAGACTTAAAAAAGCTCCATTAAAGCCCTCTCAGAAGTTAACAATGTTAAATGTATACACAGTACCTAGAATCATCTATATGGCTGATCATACTGAGACTAAAAGTCTTTATCTTCATTGGACAATAACATTAGAAACATGGTGAAACAATGGCTTCATCTTCCAGCGGATACATGTAATGGTTTTATATATGCCAGAACAAGAGATGTGACAAAACTCGCTAGCCTTATTCCTTCAATCCAAGCACGGTGATTGCATAGGATTGCCAACTCGGATGATGCAACAATCAAGAATATCACATTAATAAATAATATTGAAGAAGAATACCAAAATCTGTGGAAGATTGCCGGAGGAAAGGAGGACAAAACCCCTAAAATAACAATCCAGTATTCATTGACTATAGATTGCCTCAGCATACATTGGAACGTCTCAATGAATGGGAAAAACCAGCCCCAAGGAAGATATATCCAACCCCATGTAATTGGAGGAAAATCAAATTCACTCATTGGAAAGACCTGCCTTGTCAAGGAAGTGGAATAGAACATTTTGATAATGATACAATAAGCAACGTCAGGATGAAATACCATCGCAGTTTCTCAGAACGTCAGTACCTTCTGGCTCTCAAACTTAAAGTTAATGTATATCCTACTAGAGAATATCTAGGACGTGGTAGACAAACAAGGGTATGTCTACACTACGGGATTATTCCGATTTTACATAAACCAATTTAGTAAAACAGATTATAAAAAATTGAGTGCACGCGGCCATACTAAGCACATTAATTCGGTGGTGTGCATCCACGGTCCGAGGCTAGCATCGATTTCTGGAGCGTTGCACTGTGGGTAGCAATGCAGACATTGTTCTGCGCTATATGAATCTCTATCACACATCTTAGGACAATGTCCGGCAGTACAAGAAGCCCGTATTAGAAGACATAATAAATTATGTAGTATGCTGAAACGGGAAGCTCGAAAATTAAAATGGGTCATCCATGTGGAATCACATCTGAATACCATGGGAAAGGAATTGAGAAAACCTGACCTTATTTTTGTTAAAGGAGAAAAAGCCCTAGTCGTGGATGTCACCGTCCGATTCGAATATAAAGAGAAGGTATTTGAAGACGCTGCTATGGAGAAGGTGAAATATTATGAAGATCTAACAAGTCAGATAAGAGAACTAACTGGAGCTATGGAAATAGAATATTATGGGTTCTCTCTAGGTATTAGGGGGAAATGGCCAAAGATCAGTGAGAAAGTTTTTTAGTAGCTCTAGGTATGTCAGATTGGTCTCTTTAGATGACAAACTTTATAGTAAAAGGACTATATTGTACTCTTTAGATATACTTTAGATATATACTTTTGAGAGCTTAGGAGAAACAATAGAACTACTGTTCCATGAGGTTCTGTCCCTTGTGTTTTATACTTTTTCTCTAATCTATATCTTAGCCAAGCTATATACGCCCCTAATTTTCCTGGGAATCTTGTGATGATTATAACACCTCATGATCGCTCACTGGATTTGGTAAAACTGAGTGGACGGGCTACCTGATGTGTTTTTACACTCTGAATAACTCAAAAAAGGAACCCGTGAGAAATAGCCAAATTCCTTGCTCTCAGAGAGCAGGTCAAACCCATGGGCTAGAATGGGATTGACCTGGTGGGCGGTCGTCCTGTGGATGTCCAAAAGGGGTCACCCGAAACCGCCTCGGACAACCAAGAGAACCATGAGGTCGGCGCATATTTCAAGTTCGTCCCGCTGAACCCCGGAGTACATAGGAATAAGGCCATACGTGTGTTGTGTAAGAAGTGTGGCAAAGCCTCTCTATATCATAATATTGCTTGCCACTACCCTAAGTGCAGGCCCAGGGAGGTGGATACCCCGTCTAAGAGCCATACCTGTTCTGCCTGTGGGCTTATGCTCCATACTAAATCTGGCTTGAGCCAGCATTGTAGACACCGACACCCAGCTATAAGGAATGAACAAAGGATAAATGAGAGGGTTAGAAGTAAAAGTAAAGAGGGTGCATCCCGAGTCGTATAGAAACTGAGGATGAAATTGAACAACTTGTATTAGAGAAGAAATATATGGGGAAAAGAAATATAAATAAATGCATAGAAAGTGAATTAAAGATAAAAAGTAATAAACAAATAGCAGATAAAAGGCGAGAGTTAGCTAAGAAGAAGCAAGAAATAGCTCAGGAGCAGGTGACTGAGGTAGGACAGATTATAGAAAGTATTTTAGATGTTCCTCCTCCGAGAGAAAATATTTTATCATTAAAAAGGAATCCAGAAGTGGATTCTAGGGGTTTAATTGGTAAGTGTGGAAAGCAAAGTAGAGAGGGTAAAGATATAATAAATAGGCAGTTAGAAATTGAAGAATTACTTAAGAAGGATTCAACTACAATATTTGGATGGACTGACTTGGAGAATATATGTCTCTCCTTAGTAGATGGAAAGAATTTTGGAGGAGATAAACAAGGTGAGACGAGGATAAAAGGTAGACACAAGGGAGTAGGTAGTGAAAGGAAAAAGCAGTCCAGTGCTATTAGAAGGTATGCAACTAAAAAAGCAAAATATAAGTTTTATCAACAATTATTTAATAAGGATAGGAGGAGATTAGCTCGAGTTATTATGGGACAACCAGATAAAGTGAATTGTGAAATCCCTATTGGTGAAATAGAAAAGTATTTTATAGATATATTAGGTAATGCGAGACATGGGAATATAGTTATGGCCTTGATCCATGGAGAGGGCGGATAATGATATATTAATGAGTCCGATCTCCGTGGATGAAGTTAGAAATGTTTTAAGGGAGATTAAAAAAAGATAGTGCCCCGGGTCCCGATAAAATTAAGGTAAGTGATTTAAGGGACATTTTTTAAGTTAGACTCCTTAATTATTACAAAAATTTTCAATATGTGGTTTTTAAATGGGAAGGTCCCAGATGTTTTTAAGGAGAATAGAACGATTTTAATACCGAAAACACAAGATGAGGAGGAATTGAAGAAATTAACCTCCTGGAGGCCATTAACAATTGGATCAGTATGGGTAAGATTATATACAAAAATATTAGCAAAAAGATTATCGGATGCAGTGAAAATTTGTAGTAGGCAGAAAGGGTTTATAGCTGCACCCGGTTGTGAGGAAAATATTGCTATATTGGATAATTTGATCAAAGGAGCTAAGCGTAAGGGAGATGAAATAGCTATAGTCTTTATAGACTTAGCTAAAACATTTGATTCAGTAGGCCATGGGCATATAATAGCTACCCTTAAGAGATACGGTATTGATGAACGTTTTATTGAAATTGTTAGAGATTTGTATAATTGCACAACGAGGGTGTGGGTTGGGGATAAACATTCGGAGTCTATTTTAATTAGGAGAGGGGTATTTGAGAAATATTTAGGGGCACGAATAGATCCATGGATTGGTGTAGGTGGGTCCTCACTTAAGGAGAAATTGATAGAATGGAATGAGAGTTTAAATAAGGCTCCGTTGAAACCAGCTCAAAAATTATTGATTTTACAGACCTATATTTTACCGAGGTTATTTTATAATTTGCTCTGAATAGAACCCCCATTTTATATTTTAAATGATTTGGATATTTTAGTTAGGAGAATAGTTAAAGATATTTTACATCTACCACAATGCACCACCGATGGGCTATTTTATTCTAAGGTAAGAGATGGTGGTTTAGCTCTCACCAAATTTAGTGTGCAAGTCCCAAATATGTTAGTACAAAAATGGAGACGACATATTGTTTCTAGGGACACATGGATTGATCTCTCTTATCTATATGCAGGTGAAAATTTGGTTGATAAAATTGTAGTCTTTAGTTCAGCAACTCCTCATCCCAGAAAATGGAGAGAGGAGGAGTTTTTAAGATGGGCTGAGATGAGATGTCAAGGAGTTGGCATAAAATATTTTAGGAATGATATAATTAGCAATTCGATTTTTAAGAACTCGGATAAAATCAAGTCCTCTGCATATATTGCTGCACTTCAATTGAGGGCAAATATATATCCAACAAGGGAGATGTTAGCGAGAGGAAGAGGAGGAGTAAACGCTCTCTGTAGATGGTGTGGTAAAGTTAGAGAGACGATTCCTCATATTTCGGGTCAATGTTATAAAACAAAGAAGATAAGAATTAAAAGACATAATAGGGTGGTTTCAGCATTAATAGATAGGGTAGTAAAGGTAGGGTGGAAAGCTATTGTAGAACCCCATTTGAGAAATGAGAAGGGAGAATTGAGAAAGCCGGATATCGTATTTACAAAAGGAAATACTGCAGTTGTGGTCGATGTCAATGTGCGTTGGGAAGATTATGCCGGAAGTTTGAAGCAAGCCCATAGGGAGAAGGTGACTTATTATCTCGATTTAGAGACTAAGATCAAAGAATTGACGGGAGTTAATAATATCCACTTCTTCGGGTTTGTGGTGGGAGCGCGTGGTAAATGGAGTGAGGGGAATAATCAGTTGTTGTTAAGCTTTGGAATAGATAGGGGAAAGTATTTTAAAGAAAGTATATGTAGACTTGTCCTTTATTCTACAATTGATATGTTGGCGGTTTTCAGTGACAGGTAAAGATCCCAGAGTTGCCATTCCGTGTATCTTGCCGAAATTAAATTAACTTAAATTAAATTTTAGTTATTTTAGTTTCCATGTCTTGAAATTAAATTTTAATTTTATTAGTGCTATTTAATATCTGTCCTTTAAAATATGGTTTTAATTATTTATATTAAATGTTTGGAAAATGGGTGATTGTTACTTTAAATCATTAATTGAATTTTATTAAACACTGGATATGGCTGCGGACTGGCCGCAAAGTAACCAGGAAAGGGCAGGTAGTCACGCCTGTACATAAATAGCCAAATGCCTCGTCATCTAATTAGTGATGCGCATGAATGGATGAACGAGAAGGACTTGCGGCCGGCCAGCAGGTCAACCCGGTTCTCCCTTCGGCCGTCAGAGCTCCGGACGGGGACGTGGAGCCCTGGGCGGCTTGCCTGGCGGCGGGGACCCGGTCTCCGGAAATCCCGATCCCTTTTTTCATAATTTTTTTCCTCCGGGGACCGTGACCTTCCAGCACTCCCGGAGCCTCTAGGCACATTTTTGGGGAAAAGAAAACAAACAAACAAAAACCCTTCCCGTGCCAGATCCAAACGACCCTGGGAAAGTCATTCTCGCGCCGAGCAGGGTGAGCCCTGGGCGGCTTGTTTGGCGGGACACCCGGTCTCGAGGTCTCGATCCTTTTTCCAAAAAGAAATAAATAAATAAACATCCGCTACGGGACCGGGTGACCTTGCAGAACTCCCGGAGCCTCTGGGCAAATTTTGGAAAAAAACCTTCCACGCGCCCAATCCAAACGACCGGGGTTGAAGTCGCCCTCCGCGGCCGAGGAGGGTGAGCCCTGGGCGGCTTGCTTGGTGGAGGGGACCCGGTCTCCGGAAATCCTGATCCCTTTTTCATAATTTTTTCCTCCGGGACCGGTGACCTTCCAGCACTCCCGGAGCCTCTGGGCAAATTTTGGGAAAAAGTCCGTCGCCCGATCCAAATGACCGGGAGAGTCACGCGCCGTGGCCGAGGACGGCGAGCCGCTCGGCCGCCTGGTTAAGTCGGAGGAAGCGGGCCGATCGGTATTTGTCCGAGCGGGAAGAAAAACGCAGTCCCCGCTCGTCCACCAGGTCAACCGCCGGGGACGCGGGCTGAAAAAATTTCCAAGTCCCCTCTCGGAGAGCAGGTCAACCCTATCATCTAGCATGGGGTTGACCTAGCGGTCGGTCGTACCGCGGGAGTCCGGAAGGGGTCGCCCGAAACCGCCTCGTCCGAACGAGAGAACCGGGAGGTTGGCGCGAAATCGAGTTCCTCCCGCTGTACCCCGGTCGGCCTTTTTCGACGTGTCCTTTGAAAAAGGTGCACGGAGATTTTTGAGGACAGGGTTTTCAGAACCTCTGAGAACCGGAGCTCAGCCTAGGGGACCAATCCGAGTTTGGTACCCGACCTCGCCCGGGGGGGGGGGGAAAGCGGCCACGGGAGAGCCTCCTTTCCCCGGCTCACTGCCAAAGTGTCGTTGGGGGGCCCCACCGAAAGCCACCTGGCACGTCCGCCGCGCAGGCCAGGCGGCCGGACCCGAGCTCCAGGCGTCGGCGCTCCACCGGCCGCCGTCCTCCCGACCGATGTGGCCCTGACGTTCGCGAGGGGAAGGGCCCTTCGCGGGCCGGCACCCCGACGGTGGGGCCGTCCGGTGTTCAGGCGGATCGGGTGTTCAAAGCAGGCTGGTCGCCGGAATACTCCAGCTAGGAATAATGGAATAGGACTCCAGTTCTATTTTGTTGGTTTTCGGAACTGGGGCCATGATTAAGAGGACGGCCGGGGCATTCGTATTGTGCGCTAGAGGTGAAATTCTTGGACCGGCGCAAGACGGACCAGCGAAAGCGTTTGCCAAGAAAGTTTTCATTAATCAAGAACGAAAGTCGGAGGTTCAAGACGATCAGATACCGCCGTAGTTCCGACCATAAACGATGCCGACTGGCGATCCGCGGCGTTATTCCCATGACCGCCGGCAGCTTCCGGGAAACCAAAGTCTTTGGGTTCCGGGGGGAGTATGGTTGCA